>NC_083577.1:66658240-66958240 GCF_027579695.1 Neoarius graeffei | reverse complement strand
GCATGCCTGTGTATGTACATAGTGCACAAGTTCTTGGGAATCACTCTGTGACGTTGGCATCCTCAGTAAATATTAAATTAAAAAAAAAAAGAAGTCAGCTGTTTGACACATGTAGAGTACTTGAAAGATAAAATGTATTGCATTTCCTCATGTTGTACATATCCATATATTCCAGGCCTACCTATATTAAAAATGCAGACACCAAATGTGTGATGTGTAATGCATCATCTACACATTCTGTGTGTGTGTGTGTGTGTGTGTGTGTGTGTGTGTGTGTGTGTGTGTGTGTGTGTGTGTGTGTGTATGGTGTCCCAAAATAATGTACTCACTCAATGCATTTATTGTAATTTAAAGAGTGAGTACATTTTTTGGGACACCCTCTGTGTGTGTGTGTGTGTGTGTGTGTGTGTGTGTGTTACTTCAGATACATATTTCCAAATTTAAAATTGTTTAACCCTTTGCTTTATAATCTTGATTCCAAAAAAGTTGGGACACCATACAAAACATAAATAAAGACAGAATCCAATGATTTGTAAATCCTTTTCAACCTATATTCAATTGAATACAATATAAATGTAAGATACTTAATGTTCAAACTGATCAACTTTATTGTTTTTGTTGTAAAGATATCCTTATATTGAATTTGATGAATGCAACATGTTTCAAAAAAGTTGGGACGTGGCATTTCTAACATTTGGAAAAATACAGTACAAATACAGTTAAAAGCAATTTCAGTTATTTAAGTTTTCTCGAAGATTTTGTGTTATCTGAGATCCGTACAGCTACATTGGCGACACACATCTGTAAGTCTGTCCCTCTGAAAAACTAGTCCTATACCTGAAAGGGTGATTCATAGAGATTTAGAGAGTGTTTTACATATACGTTTGACAAAAGAATTAATGAAAGTATCTTACAGAAATACTTGTTTCGCTTAATTTATTGATTGATGTTTTTCAAGGTTCTCTAGTTTCCTCCCACCTCCTGAAAATGCCAGCATGAAAATGATTAAATGGCTATTCTAAATTGGCCCTAGGTTTCTAGGTTTCTCTGTGTGTGTGTGTGTGTGTGTGTGTGTGTGTGTGTGTGTGTGTGTGTGTGTGTGTGTGTGTGCGCCTGTCCATGGTGCCCTGTAATGGACGGGCATCACATCCAGGGTGTTTTTCCACCTCACACCTGTTGTTCCTGTGATAGGCTCTAGATACACCATGATCCTGAGCAGGATATGGCGGTTACTGAAGATGTATGAATAAATGATGCTTACTGATGCAATTCTATAGATGCCCTTTGACTTTCATTATATGTAAGTTTCAAGTGAACAAATTTTGTGTTCTGCGTCCAGAAAAAATATGTTGAATTTCTTGCCTGTAGTAATCAAACCTAGTATGCCACACATACAGTAGATAGAGATTAGGTTGAAAAATGCGTGAGTATTCCTTTAAACTACTATGTTTATGTGTAAGATTGTGTTAACCATACCATGTCAGATGGAGGGTGCAGAATGCCATTCAGTGATCCGCAAGCCAGCATGTATGGTGGGAACGGATCGGACCACCCAGTCTCTGTACAGTTTCTCCTTACATTTCCTATTCATATGGATAAATACATACTATATATGTATACAGTACCAGTCAAACGCTTGAACACACATACTCATTCATATGTTTTTCTGTATTTTGACTATTTTCTACATTGTAGAACAATACTAAAGACATCAAAACTATGAAATAACATATGGAACATATATGGAATTATGTACTAAGAGAAAAGTGTTTAAAAAGAAAACAATATATATGTTTCATATTTTAGATTCTTCACAGCATCCACCGTTTACCTTGATGATGCTTTGTACACTACTGTCATTATCTTAACCAGCTTCATGAGGTAGTCACCTGGAATGCTTTTCAATTAACAGGTGCCTCGTCAAAAGTTAATTAGTGCAATTTCTTGCCGCCTTAATGCATTTGAGATCAAACAGTAAATAATTAATAATAATACAGTAATTAGACCTGTTCGGCAACTGTAATAATCTATATTGTGTCAAGAACTGCTCGACTAAGTAAAGAGAAATAATAGTCCATCATTAGTTTAACGCATGAAGTCTCTTTAAATTAATAAAAATAAAGAACAACCATTGAATTAGAAGATGTGTCCGAACTTTATTTGGTATTGTATAATAACATGGCTGTGCTGAAAGACTGGCTCAGAACCACTACCAAACCAACCTTTGACCCTGAGGAATGTGGGGCACTGTTGAGAGATCACATCTCCAACCTCTGCACGAGGCCAGCATTTTACATCATCCCATAATGCACCACAGCCTGCAGGGGTTATAAAACGGGAAGCATTAACATGAACATTATGTACAGAAAGTGTTTCCCATTAGGCAGATGAGCTTTGCTTCTCTTTGACCTCTAAGTTCATAGGTTAATGATGAGAAATAAACATAATGTTTTTGTTCATAATGATGAGAAATAAACAAAATGGTTTTGCCCATAATCTTGACAGGAAATATGATATCTCTACATCAGCCAAAAATATCTTAGAACTGACTCTCCAAAACTTCTCTGCAACTCTTCTGTTCACTTTAATATTTAGCCCTAAACATGTACATCTTGTACAATAATGCGATAATAGATAATGCGATCTAAATGGTCTCCTCATTTGTAGTAGCTGTAATTGAGTAAGCCAGTCAGGAGACACAATCAGTTAGAAGAAATCAGGAACTGCGTGCACACACACACACACACACACACAGTATCATTCACATGGTGATGAATGTTTTCCTTTTAAGATAGCAGACATTAAGGATTCAGCCTTTCTCTCTGGTGCTATAATGTCTTGGTCTTCTGATGAACGGCAGGAAAACATAGGTGGCTTGTTACTGTAAGTGTGTTTCACACAGGTTGAAACAAATGTGGATCTCGCTGTCTTAGATGACGTACGTGATGATTGAGTACACTAAAGAGAGAGCCCTGTATTACATTTTAGTGTTATTTTAATGTCAGTGTCCTGATAGATTGGTATTTATGGTGTGTGTGCAAGCTGCAAGCCTGGTGTTAGTGACAGCCCTAGTAAGCAATCATACAGGTCAAAAATCAGTCCATGTTGAACTTCACATTATACAGACCATAGTCTAAAAATATCTACATGGCCACGTTAGGTAACAGTGAAAAAAAAACCTGCACTAACACAAAGTAAATATCCTTGATGACGGAAGTAAGCAACTCAGTGACATTGTTGGGGTTGTGTATGGGAACTGGTTGAGGCGGATGAGGCTACATGTATAATGTGATAACAAGCAACACTGCATCATGGTAGTTATTCATCATATTCAACATCATACCAGTTTACATATTCCAAAGATAAACCCAGAATGTCATGTTTGTCCACTAACACGTCCACCAATACAGATCATCATGGGTATGAAAATGTGGTGTGGATGATAATATGCATAACACTGATAATTTAACCATCCTCGGAACCAAATATTTTGGTTGCTTTTAGGAGCGATTAAACAGTGGAAAAAGGAGAGGGTGTGCACGTGTGTGTATGAGTGGATATGAATCACCTGTGGAGTTAATGTATGTAATGTTATCTTGGTGGATGATGTTATTGCAGTTCTCCTCCTCCTGAAGCCACAGATACTCTGGATCACATTCTAAAGGAATGGATTTTACCTACACACACACAAACACTCATTGACCACTATAATCTCAGTTAGCATGACTTTTTAAATAAACTAATTCCAGACTGTAATACAGTGGTGCTTGAAAGTTTGTGAACCCTTTAGAATTTTCTATATTTCTGCATAAATATGATCTAAAGCATCATCAGATTTTAACACAAGTCCTATAAGTAGACAAACGGAACCCAGTTAAACAAATGAGACAAAAATATTATACATGGTCATTTATTTATTGAGGAAAATGATCCAATATTACATATCTGTGAGTAGCAAAAGTATGTGAACCTTTGCTTTCAGTATCTGGTGTGACCCCCTTGTGCAGCAATAACTTCAACTAAACGTTTCCGGTAACTGTTGATCAGTCCTGCACACTGGCTTGGAGGAATTTTAGCCCATTCCTCTGTACAGAACAGCTTCAGCTCTGGGATGCTGGTGGGTTTCCTCACATGAACTGCTTGCTTCAGGTCCTTCCACAGCATTTCGATTGGATTAAGGTCAGGACTTTGACGTGGCCACTCCAAAACATTAACTTTATTCTTCTTTAACCATTCTTTGGGAGAACGACTTGTGTGCTTAGGGTCATTGTCTTGCTGCATGACCCACCTTCTCTTGAGATTCAGTTCATGGACAGATGTCCTGACATTTTCCTTTACAATTCACTGGTATAATTCAGAATTCATTGTTCCATCAATGATGGCAAGCCGTCCTGGCCCAGATGCAGCAAAACAGGCCCAAACCATGATACTACCACTACTATGTTTCACAGATGGGATAAGGTTCTTATGCTGGAATGCAGTGTTTTCCTTTCTCCAAACATAATGCTTCTCATTTAAACCAAAAAGTTCTATTTTGATTTCATCCGTCCACAAAACATTTTTCCAACAGCCTTCTGGCTTGTCCACGTGATCTTTAGCAAACTGCAGATGAGCAGCAATGTTGTTTTTGGAGAGCAGTAGCTTTCTCCTTGCAACCCTGCCATGCACACCATTGTTGTTCAGTGTTCTCCTGATGGCGGACTCATGAACATTAACATTAGCCAATGTGAGACAGGCCTTCAGTTGCTTAGAAGTTACCCTGGGGTCCTTTGTGACCTCGTCGACTATTACACGCCTTGCTCTTGGAGTGATCTTTGTTGGTCGACCACTCCTGGGGAGGGTAACAATGGTCTTGAATTTCCTTCATTTGTACACGATCTGTCTGACTGTGGATTGGTGGAGTCCAAACTCTTTAGAGAAGGTTTTGTAACCTTTTCCAACCTGATGAGCCTCAACAGCGCTTTTTCTGAGGTCCTCAGAAATCTCCTTTGTTCGTGCCATGATACACTTCCACAAACATGTTGTGAAGATCAGCCTTTGATAGATCCCTGTTCTTTAAATAAAACAGGGTGCCCGCTCACACCTGATTGTCATCCCATTGATTGAAAACACCTGACTTGAATGTCACCTTCAAAATAACTGCTAATCCTAGAGGTTCACATACTTTTGCCACTCACAGATATGTAATATTGGATCATTTTCCTCAATAAATACAGTAAATGACCAAGTATAATATTTTTGTCTCATTTGTTTAACTGGGTTCTCTTTATCTACTTTTAGGACTTGTGTGAAAATCTGATGATGGTTTAGGTCATATTTATGCAGAAATATAGAAAATTCTAACGGGTTCACAAACTTTCAAGCACCACTGTATATTATAATATTTTTTGTACATGTTTTCTTGTGGCTGTCTTCTTATGTGGCAAATAATTTAGATGCCACCATGGTACATATACTAAAGGGCTAATCTTAATTGCAGTCATTGATTTTCCAAAATCAAATACAAATTAAGCCACGAACTACCACGAAGGGAAAAAAAATCACAAACTATTCAACAAAAACAACAGAAATATATAGCAGTACTCTATATAGCAGATATAAGAATGAACTAAACTATCTCAATCAGAAAGAAATGCGATGTTGAAATTAAACACTGAACAATACTATTAAAAGTTCACAAAAACACAAACAAAAAAAAAAACACACACACCCCAAAACAAAAAATTAAATACAAGTAGTGAAAGAGTAAATTCATTACAAAAGTACAAAATCATACTTCATAATCAGAAAACCAATACAAGATGTTTAAGGAAAGTTAGGCTTTATAGATGTTGCTTCATTATCACAAGTAACAAAACAGCTGTGTATGGTAGGATATTAGGAGCGAAACAGTAGTCTTTTGATTCTTTTGATGCTCTTATCCAGCTTATCCAACTCTTATCCAATCTCCTCTATCTTATCCAACTCTTGTGTTCTGTTTGGCTCAGAAATTACCTGTTATATATCTCATCTCATTATCTCTAGCCGCTTTATCCTTCTACAGGGTCGCAGGCAAGCTGGAGCCTATCCCAGCTGACTACGGGCAAAAGGCGGGGTACACCCTGGACAAGTCGCCAGGTCATCACAGGGCTGACACATAGACACAGACAACCATTCACACTCACACCTACGCTCAATTTAGAGTCACCAGTTAACCTAACCTGCATGTCTTTGGACTGTGGGGGAAACCGGAGCACCCGGAGGAAACCCACGCGGACAACATGCAAACTCCACACAGAAAGGCCCTCGCCGGCCCCGGGGCTCGAACCCAGGACCTTCTTGCTGTGAGGCGACAGCGCTAACCACTACACCACCGTGCCGCCCCTGTTATATATATATACACAGTGGGGCAAAAAAGTATTTAGTCAGTCACCAATTGTGCAAGTTCTCCCACTTAAAAAGATGAGAGAGCCCTGTAATTTTCATCATAGGTACACTTCAACTATGAGAGACAGAATGGGAGGAAAGAATCCAGAAAATCACATTGTAGGATTTTTAAAGAATTTATTTGCAAATTATGGTGGAAAATAAGTATTTGGTCAATAACAAAAGTTCATCTCAATACTTTGTTATATACCCTTTGTTGGCAATGACAGAGGTCAAACGTTTTCTGTAAGTCTTCACAAGGTTTTCACACACTGTTGCTGGTATTTTGGCCCATTCCTCCATGCAGATCTCCTCTAGAGCAGTGATGTTTTTTTTTTTTTTTTTTAAAGATATTTTTTTGGGCTTTTTGCAGGAAAGTGTAGAGACAGTAAATGAGCGGGAGAGAGAGAGACGGGAAGGGATCGGGAAATGACCTCGGGCCAGAATCGAACCCGGGTCGCCCGCATTCATGGTATAGCGCCTTAACCACCTGAGCCACGACGCCCCCGAGCAGTGATGTTTTGGGGCTGTCGCTGGGCAACACGGACTTTCAACTCCCTCCAAAGATTTTCTATGGGGTTGAGATCTGGAGACTGGCTAGGCCACTCCAGGACCTTGAAATGCTTCTTACGAAGCCACTCCTTCGTTGCCCGGGCGGTGTGTTTGGGATCATTGTCATGCTGAAAGACCCAGCCACGTTTCATCTTCAGCGCCCCTGCTGATGGAAGGTTTTCACTCAAAATCTCACGATACATGGCCCCATTCATTCTTTCCTTTACACGGATCAGTCGTCCTGGTCCCTTGGCAGAAAAACAGCCCCAAAGCATGATGTTTCCACCCCCATGCTTCATAGTAGATATGGTGTTCTTTGGATGCAACTCAGCATTCTTTCTCCTCCAAACACGACAAGTTGAGTTTTTACCAAAAAGTTCTATTTTGGTTTCATATGACATTCTCCCAATCCTCTTCTGGATCATCCAAATGCTCTCTAGCAAACTTTAGACAGGCCTGGACATGTACTGGCTTAAGCAGGGGGACACGTCTGGCACTGCAGGATTTGAGTCCCTGGCGGCGTAGTGTGTTACTGATGGTAGCCTTTGTTACTTTGGTCCCAGCTCTCTGTAGGTCATTCACTCGGTCCCCCCGTGTGGTTCTGGGATTTTTGCTCACCGTTCTTGTGATCATTTTGACCCCATGGGGTGAGATCTTGCGTGGAGCCCCAGATCGAGGGAGATTATCAGTGGTCTTGCATGTTTTCCATTTTCTAATAATTGCTCCCACAGTTGATTTCTTCACACCAAGCTGCTTACCTATTGCAGATTCAGTCTTCCCAGCCTGGTTCAGGTCTACAATTTTGTTTCTGGTGTCCTTTGACAGCTCTTTGGTCTTGGCCATAGTGCAGGTTGGAGTGTGACTGTTTGAGGTTGTTGACAGGTGTCTTTTATACTGATAACGAGTTCAAACAGGTGCCATTAATACAGGTAACGAGTGGAGGACAGAGGAGCCTCTTAAAGAAGTAGTTACAGGTCTGTGAGAGCCAGAAATCTTGCTTGTTTGTATGTGACCAAATACTTATTTTACCGAGGAATTTACCAATTAATTCATTAAAAATCCTACAATGTGATTTCCTGGATTCTTTCCCCCCATTCTGTCTCTCATAGTTGAAGTGTACCTATGATGAAAATTACAGGCCTCTCTCATCTTTTTAAGTGGGAGAACTTGCACAGTTGGTGGCTGACTAAATACTTTTTTGCCCCACTGTATATATATATATATTTTTTTTTTTTAACCTTAAAGTCGAAGAATAATGACAATAATAACATGTACATTAACCAGGGTCTGAACCTGGTCAAGCTGTGAATAAGACTTCACAAAATAAACATAGGGGAGAGTGGGGAGACTTAGGACACGTTTTCAGCTTCTGTAGATTGCGTGAAATTGTTTGCAGGTAGCGTCACATTCATATTGCATTAGAAAGGATTTACGATACTCTCTACCACAACATTAGTTTCTCAGCTTGTCACATATACTGACCTTCAGGCTTCACTTTTTCTGTCTTTTTTTTTTTTTTGCAGGGAGACATGAAACAAAAATAAGATACCGAGGCCTACATGTTTAATTTTTATTTATTATCAAAACATGTAACGTATGAACTGTATGAACACACAATGCTGGTACAGTACAGCGATAGAAAAATGTCAGTTTACTCAAAACCTGACTAGGAATGAAATAAACTTAATCCTCATGCAGGTACACGCCCATATTTTTTAAAAACTATTTTATATTTGTAAACCACAAGAAAAAGCCTGTAACATGAACTGTCCCAACTCTCCTCATCTGGCCATTTTGAAAATAAAAATCCTTAAATATTTTCCCCCAGAATTTAAGTTTAATAAATAATACTATACTCTCGCGGTTACCAGAGGACTAGCCCCTCACTGGTGGGCTGTGAAGTAGAAAATACAAGTTTTGGTTGACAAAAATATTGAACTGAACAAATCTTACTGTAAAGGAAGTAGGTTACTCTAAGAGACATCATCTAACTTCTGATGTAATCTAAAACCTCCCATCCATCCATTATCTGTAGCCGCTTATCCTGCTCTACAGGGTCGCAGGCTAGCTGGAGCCTATCCCAGCTGACTATGGGCAAGAGGCAGGGTACACCCTGGACAAATCACCAGGTTATCGCAGGGCTAACACATAGAGATAAACAATCATTCACACCTACGGTCAATTTAGAGCCATAATTAACCTAACCTTTGGACCCACATGGACAGAACATGCAAACTCCACACCGCCGGCCACTGGGCTCGAACCCAGGACCTTCTTGCTGTAAGGCGACAAGTGCTAACCACTACACCACCGTGCCACCTAATCTAAAGCCTGATTGGTTGAAATGAATTTATGGGAATACAAACTGTCCCAGGTCCCCCTGTCGCAGATCTCCCCGCTCTCCCCTACTGTTTTAAAGCATTAGACACTTGAAGCAGACAGATGAATTAGCCAAATTAAAGCATGTAAACTTCATCTCATTATCTCTAGCTGCTTTATCCTGTTCTACAGGGTCGCAGGCAAGCTGGAGCCTATCCCAGCTGACTACGGGCGAAAGGTGGGGTACACCCTGGACAAGTCGCCAGGTCATCACAGGGCTGACACATAGACACAGACAACCATTCACACTCACATTCACACCTACGGTTAATTTAGAGTCACCAGTTAACCTAACCTGCATGTCTTTGGACTGTGGGGGAAACCGGAGCACCCGGAGGAAACCCACGCCGACAACATGCAAACTCCACACAGAAAGGCCCTCGCCGGCCACGGGGCTCGAACCCAGACCTTCTTGCTGTGAGGCGACAGCGCTAACCACTACACCACCGTGCCGCTGTTCTGAAATTTCTTCCTACCTATAATTTCTTCCTACCCGTAGCGGAAATTTATAGCTGTATCTGATATTTTGTCCTACCTTGTGAAAATATCCTACCAGCACATATATCTTCTTCCCTCTGTGTTCAGGGTGGTAGCAAATTATTATAGACATCAAACCCCTATAAATATCTGCTTCCCTCCATGTTTTAGGTGGTAGCACATTATTATAGATATCAAATCCCCATAAATATCTGCTTCCTCTGTGTTCAGGGTGGTAGCAAATTATTATAGACATATAACCCCTATAAATATCTGCATATTTATGGGGATTTGATATCTATAATAATGTGCTACCACCTAAAAGATGGAGGGAAGCAGATATTTATAGGGGTTATATGTCTATAATAATTTGCTACCACCCTGAACACAGAGGAAGCAGATATTTATGGGGAGTTGATATCTATAATAATGTGCTACCACCTAAAACATGGAGGGAAGCAGATATTTATAGGGGTTTGATGTCTATAATAATTTGCTACCACCCTGAACACAGAGGGAAGAAGATATATGTGCTGGTAGGATATTTTCACAAGGTAGGACAAAATATCAGATACAGCTATAAATTTCCGCTACGGGTAGGAAGAAATTATAGGTAGGAAGAAATTTCAGAACACCGCCTAATCTAAAGCCTGATTGGTTAAAATGAATTTATGGGAATACAAACTGCCCCAGGTCTCCCTGTCGCAGGTCTCTCCGCTCTCCCCTACTGTTTTAAAGCATTAGACACTTGATGAATTAGCCGAATTACAGCATGTAAACTTGAGCTTGCTAATAAAAAAAGGCTGACTTTACTCATTTATTGCAATATTTGGCACCATGAAATGAGAACTGATTTTTTTTGTGTGTAATTAAACTTTACAAAACATATTTTAGTCAATAAACTCAATGTTGAACAAAAAAGCACTTGAATAAATGACTCACATGGGTAGTGAAAGTGAGGAGAGCTGCTACTGCAGCTTTGTGGACCTCTGAAAGCTTCATTGTGCGGCAGCTGGAGCGACGCTCTCTCCTCTACCTGCTGGACAGATGTTCACCTCCCCTGTGAACAGCACGCATCTCTTCTCAAAACCCCATCCGGACTCTTCTAGGCTTGTAACCGACATGTCCGTGTGTGATGAACATCAGTCCGCATCCGAACAAATCACAGCTTTACATTTAAAGAATATAACTCGATTGTGGTAAAGTTGACAATTCAACTACCCCTTTAAACCGTGCAACATGAAGCGTGATCGCATCCCTCGACCCCAAGTCCTGTTTGACTGATTGGAGGATCGTGTTACATAGACAGCGTCATGTGAACATCATGTCTCTTCCCATATCTACCTTTCTGAGCCATCCCCCTTCCCTAAACAGAAAAAAAATTAGTTCTTCACGGTGATTCATATTAGTTTCCGACTTCCCCAAACATCCTTCATCATTTATGTAACCTTGTAAAAACCAGATAAGCGATCATCCTAAATAAATCTATTATTGCCTATTACCTTGTGTACTGTTGTGAGGCAGCACAAAAGTAATGATTTTCACTTTGAATTAAATTATCCTCTCTGGGTCTCTGGTCTCTACAGTTCTCTTGTGGAAATTGGGATTTCTTTGTAGGTAGGACAGTGTTTGCATTTTACCCTCAGACATATGAAGAATGAACATGAAGAGAAAATTTAGTGTGTTACATTTACCAGATGTAACATCCATCCATTATCTCTAGCCGCTTATCCTGTCCAACAGGGTCGCAGGCAAGCTGGAACCTATCCCAGCTGACTATGGGCAAACGGCGGGGTACACCCTGGACAAGTCACCAGGTCATTGCAGGGCTGACACACAGACACAGACAACCATTCACACCTACAGTCAATTTAGAGCCAACAGTTAGCCTAACCTGCATGTCTTTGGACTGTGGGGGAAACCGGAGCACCCGGAGGAAACCCACGCGGACACGGGGAGAACATGCAAACTCCACACAGAAAGGCCCTCATCGGCCGCTGAGCTCGAACCCAGGACCTTCTTGCCGGGAGGCGACAGTGCTAACCACTACACCACCGTGCCGCCCTCAGATGTAACATTCAGAGTACATGGCAAAAGAATTCACCTTGATGACATGCCAGGCCATTGAAGGGTATCATCCACATGCACATTCACAAAGAGAAATTTTACCATAGTCAGTTTGCTTTTCAACTACGTATTAGGAGTAGGTGAAAGAGAGAAAGACGAGCTGGTCTATCAGACAAATCTGTTTATTCATAACCCATTGGACGTAATTCTGGTTCTGTCGTGAACCTCTGTATAGCTATAGGTTGGTTGCATCTGATGTCACATCAGCCTCGTTAGATATTGCAAGACATGAAGTGGTGGTCAGCTGAGCTCACTGCTGACAAAGTGTTATTATCACTGGGGCACCTTGCTAGTTATTAAAAATGCCCTACACTTGCATTGTTTTGCACTGGTCAAATCAAACAAACTGTGAAACTAATAAAAGTTTCTTCCAGTTTCCCCATGAAGTGATAAAGTGTGAAAGAGCAAAGGATTTTACCAAAAGATGACAAGAAAGGTGGCTCTTGAACCTTTTTCTGCAATGGAAGGGAGCTGAGTTGAAGAACACTTGAGTTTGCAGTGATCACTTTGTGAAAGGTTTGTAAAGTCTGCTGATTTATTTTGTTTGGGTTGGTTCACAAATCACGTTTATTGGCATTTTCCGTTATTTCATGCTGTTTTGAAGTTCAGGAGACGCTTAAGTCCTCAGATGTGTTTTTATTTGCTGTTTGATCGTGTTTGCCATATTGTAAATTAACACATATGTTTTCATTTTATTTATCAGGATGTCCTAGCAGTCTTTACAAGGACAGTGATGTAGATTGGGCTCTGACACTCAACTAGATAGATAAGATAATCGAGATGATCCACATAAACACAAAAGCAGAGCTCACAAGTAAACAGCACGAAACTACTTACCCGGCCATGCAGTTACAGTGAGCCGTGATAACTTCTCCGTCCTGTTTCACCAATACCCAGGTCTTTAAAGGGGTTTCTGTGGATTTTTGTGAATGATTTAGCTGGAAGAGAAGAGCAGGGAGGATTGAGACTCGAGCGGCTGTGGTTTGTTTACACCTGATACTAAAACCTGTAACATCCTAGCAATCATCACAAAGACGTACAAAAAGCTAAAAAATTCCTACTTACACGGGCATACACAATACAGGATTTATCTTGCAGTGTCCTGATCCCCAGATCTTTAACCCAGCCACATACAGCATAAAAGGTTGTACTCCTCCATGCTCTTCCAGGTTTCCATCCGTTTGTCCTATAGAATGATGTCTGCAGTACCAGGTAGTTTGAGATGTCGGGGAACTCAATGGATGGATACTTTTCCAACTCATAGGAAAAATCCTTCTTTGATAACATGTAAGGATATATCCCATTGCAAAGAGCAACTTTCTGAAGGTACCTTGACTGTGCATTGGCCTCTAAACTGCGAAAATAGTCAGAGACAGTTTCACTAACTCTTTGCATAACAGCAGCCAAATCGATTTGCCTGACCACCACTTCATTCACCGGAAGTAAACTCGCAAGCAAAGGTTACGTGACTGAATACAACCTATTGCAGCTTCTGTTTGGAATGAGGATAATGAGTGACTCTAATTTGTGATAGTCACCCACATTCTTTCCGACATCTCTGTTCTAGGCTCACAGCTCCAGGATGAGCTCGGTTTACTGTTTGTCTTCACAGGTTTCTTCTGGGTTCTCTGGTCCCCCTCCAAAAAACCCAAACAAACAAACATGCTGGTATGGATTGGTTACTCTGACTTGCCCATATTTGTGTGTGTGTGTGTGTATGGGTGTGCACAGTGCCTTGTGATACACTGGTGTCCCATCCAGGGTGTATTCCCACCTTGCGCCCTCTCTGGATACACTCTGAATTGTCTGCAACCTGGACCAAGGGCATTTACTTTTACCAATCAATAAAACTTGTTTGTAATTGTGAGCAGACTGCATTCTGGTCATCCACACTGTTCACAACAGCTTCCAAATACTTGGTTTAGAGGTTCTATAGTAGTACAATGGTACCATATAATCATTTTTACTCATGGTATCTATTCTCCTGCAAAAGAAGTTCTCTTTCATTTATCGTTGTCTCTCAGTCTGTAAACAGTAGTGAGAGTAACAGATGAAGATTTTTGCTGTTCAGACCCCTCCCCAGTAGCCAACACAAGTACAAGAAGCTGATTGCATAAGTATTATGTATTAGGAGTAGGTGAAAGAGAGAAAGGTGAGGTGATCTATCAGACAAATCTGTTTACTCATAACCCATCTGACGCAATTCCGGTTCTGTCACGGAGCTCTGTATAGCTACTGCAGCTTTTGTTTGGAATGAGGACAGGAGAGTGATATAGGATCTGTGTGTGTCTCAACCTCATCTTTACTGATATAGTAGAGCAACTGTGTAAGGGTTACCTCAACATGTATCTCTGTGATTGATAAGTTCCTGTTTTATGAACCTGATAACAGTAATTTTTCAACAGAGAAGTGTAAGTGTGAGAGAGAGAGAGCTGAGGAAAGGACCAGTCCAGGTCTCCAGGTCTTGATATCACTAATCACCAGGGAAAAGTCATATCTCTCTCTCTCTCTCTCTCTCTCTCTCTCTCTCTCTCAGGCACTCCCTAATGGAAGGCTGCCTGTGTACACTAAAGCCAACACTATTTACATTTGAAACAACCATTACACACCTTCCATGTGCCCAAACTGGTTAGTGCCATCATCTAATAGTGCCAATTTTCAGAAAATTTATCAGAGAGTGAGGAAACATTGACAGATTTAAATTATTCAGTGTTATAACGACACCACTCATGATGGAACATCTGTTCTTCACTAACAACAACCAAAAGGAAATCAGTCTCAGAACTGTTTTAGGAGACATGCATTGAACAAAATCCACACACTATGCAATAAAATGAGCACAAAATGTCAAACGATATGATGTAAGTGGCTGAGTAAATGCTTTTATCATTTTCATCTCATATCATCTCATATTATATTAATGTAATGTAATATCAGGGAAAGACAGCAACATTGAATGTTGTTGGTGTTAGAGTGTTCTTTGGCAAAGTCCTGCATCAGTGCAGATTCTGTAGTGGGATCTATGGCCCATGTGATGATTAGCTATGACGCAACAACCATAAATAAACCCCTCCTAGAACTGCCACCTTATTGTGGTGGAGGGGTTTGTGTGCTTGAATGATCCTAGGAGCTACGTTGTCGGGGGCATTACGCCCCTGTTAGGGTCTCCCAAGGCAGACAGGTCCTAGGTGACAGGCCAGACCAAGAGCAGTTCACCAAAACCCTTATGGATAAAAGACCAAGGACCGTGACATCGCCCTGTATGGCGCAGCCGGGGCCCCACCCTGGAGCCAGGCCCGGGGTTGGGGCTCGTATGTGAGCACTTGGTGGCCGGGCCTTTGCCCACAGGGCCCGGCCGGGCTCAGCCCGAAGCGGTGACATGGGCCCGACCTCCTGTGGGTTCACCACCCACAGAGGTAGCCGTAGGGGGCCAGTGCAGTGTGGATTGGGCGGCAGTCGAAGGCAGGGGCCTCAACAACCTGATCCCCGAACACAGCGGCTAACTGTTGGGACATGGAATGTCACTTCGCTGGGGGCGAAAGAGCCTGAGCTTGTGTGAGAGGTTGAGCTGTACCGGCTAGAGATAGTCGAGCTCACCTCCACGCACAGCTTGGGCTCCGGAACCCAGCTCCTCGAGAGGGGCTGGACTCTTCACTTTTCTGGAGTTGCGCATGGTGAGTGGCGGCGGGCTGGTGTGGGCTTGCTTATAGCTCCCCAGCTCAGCTGCCATGTGCTGGAGTTTACCCCGGTGAACGAGAGGGTCGCCTCTCTGCGCCTTCAGGTCAGGGAGAAGGTTCTTGCTGTTGTTTGTGCCTACGGGCCGAATAGCAGTATAGAGTATCCGGCCTTCTTGGAGTCCTTGGGAGAGGTACTGAGAGGTGCTCAGACTGGGGACTCCATTGTTCTACTGGGGGACTTCAACGCTCATGTGGGTGATGACAGTGATACCTGGAGGGGTGTGATTGGGAGGAACGGCCTCCCCGATCTGAACCCAAGTGGTGTTTTGTTATTGGACTTCTGTGCTAGTCACGGTTTGTCCATAACGAATACCATGTTCGAGCATAGGGGTGTCCATAAGTGCACGTGGCACCAGGACACCTTAGGTCGGAGGTCGATGATCGACTTTGTTGTCGTTTCATCTGATCTCCAGCCCTATATCTTGGACACTCGGGTGAAGAGAGGGGCTGAGCTGTCAACTGATCACCACCTGGTGGTGAGTTGGATCCGCTGGCGGAGGAGGAAGCCGGACAGATCTGGCAGGCCCCAACGTATGGTGAGGGTCTGCTGGGAACATCTGGCTGAGCACTCTGTCGGGGAGGTCTTTAACTCCCACCTCCGGGAGAGCTTCTCCCAGCTTCTGAGAGAGGCGGGGGACATTGAGTCTGAGTGGACCATGTTCTCTACCTCCATTGTAGACGCGGCTGTTCGGAGCTGTAGCCACAAGGTCTCCAGTGCCTGTCGTGGCGGCGTGGCGGAACCTGGTGATGGACACCGGAAGTAAGGGATGCCGTCAAGCTGAAGAAGGAGTCCTATCGGGCCATGTTGGCCTCCAGGACTCCTGAGGCAGCTGACGGGTATCGGCAGGCCAGGCGTGCCACAGCTTGGGCAGTTGCGGAGGCAAAAACTCGGAACTGGGAGAAGTTTGGTGAAGCCATGGAGGAGGACTATCGGTTGGCCTCGAAGAAATTCTGGCAAGCCGTCCGGCGCCTCAGGAGGGGGAAGCAGTACTCTGCCAACACTGTTTACAGTGCAGGTGGGGAGCTGTTGACCTCGACTGGGGACATTGTTGGGCGGTGGAAGGAATACTTTGAGGTTCTTCTCAATCCCACCGTCATGTCTTCCATTGAGGAAGTGGAGGCTGATGACTCAGAGATGGACTCGTCCATTACCCAAGCCAAAGTCACTGAGGTGGTTTGCAAGCTCCTCGGTGGCAAGGCACCGGGGGTGGATGAGATCCGCCCTGAGTATCTCAAGTCTCTAGATGTTGAGGGGCTGTCTTGGCTGACACGCCTCTGCAACATCGCGTGGCAGTTGGGGACAGTGCCTCTGGAGTGGCAGACTGGGGTGGTGGTCCCTCTTTTTAAGAAAGGGGACCGGAGAGCGTGCTCCAATTATAGGGGAATCACACTTCTAAGCCTCCCCAGGAAGGTTTACTCCAGGGTACTGGAGAGGAGAATTCAGCCAATAGTTGATCCTTGGATCCAGGAAGAACAATGCGGTTTTCATCCTGGTCGTGGAACACTGGACCAGCTTTATACCCTTCATAGGGTGCTCGAGGGTTCATGGGAGTTTGCCCAACCAGTCCACATGTGCTTTGTGGATCTGGAGAAGGCATTCGACCGTGTCCCTTGTGGTATTCTGTGGGGGGTGCTTCGGGAGTATGGGGTTCGGGGCTCTTTGCTAAGTGCTGTCCAGTCCCTGTACAAACGGAGCAGGAGTCTGGTTCACATTGCTGGCAGTAAGTCAGACCTGTTCCCAGTGCATGTTGGACTCCAGCAGGGCTGCCCTTTGTCACCAGTTCTGTTCATAATTTTTATGGACAGAATTTCTAGGCGCAGCCAGGGGCCGGAAGGAATCCTGTTTGGGAACCACAAGATTTAATCTCTGCTTTTTGCGGATGACGTTGTCCTGTTGGCTTCTTCAAGCCAGGACCTTCAGCATGCAGTGGGGCGGTTTGCAGTCGAGTGTGAAGCAGCTGGGATGAGAATCAGCACCTCCAAGTCCGAGGCCATGGTTCTCGACCGGAAAAGGGTGGTTTGTCCTCTCCAGGTTGGTGGAGAAGTCTTGCCTCAAGTGGAGGAGTTTAAGTAACTCGGGATCTTGTTCACGAGTGAGGGAAGGATGGAGCGTGAGATCGACAGGCGGATCGGTGCAGCCTCTGCAGTGATGTGGTCGCTTTACCGGTCCATCGTGGTGAAGAAGGAGCTGAGCCAAAAGGCAAAGCTCTCGATTTACCGGTCGATCTACGTTCCGACTCTCACCTATGGTCATGAGCTTTGGGTAATGACCGAAAGAACAAGATCGCGGATACAAGTGGCCGAAATGAGTTTCCTTCGCAGGGTGGCTGGGCGCTCCCTTAGAGATAGGGTGAGAAGCACAGTCACTCGGGAGGAGCTCGGAGGAGAGCCGCTGCTCCTCCACATCGAGAGGAATCAGCTGAGGTGGCTCGGGCATCTCTTTCGGGTGCCTCCCGGACGCCTCCCTGAGGAGGTGTTCCAGGCATGTCCCCCTGGGAGGAGGCCCCGGGGAAGACCCAGAACATGCTGGAGGGACTATGTCTCTCGGCTGGCCTGGGAATGCCTCGGTGTTCTTCCCAAGGAGCTGGCCGAGGTGTCTGGGGAGAGGGAAGTTTGGGCTTCCATGCTCAGACTGCTGCCTCTGCGACCCGGCCCCGGATAAGCGGAAGAAGACGAGACGAGATGAGGCAATAACCATAAAGCCAGTGAGGAAGAAAAATAACCCATAAGAGTTTCCCCATGGTTATAACAAAGCAATTTCATCTACCTTACTATATACTGTATGTGTGCCACAGACAGTTGATGATATTTTAACTAGGTACAACTAAACAGCTGTTAAGTTCAGATAAAAGCCAGAGACTTATACAATTTAGAACGCCATCTGGAATTATGACACGAGTCATCTAAGGATTCATTTTGAAGTGTGTGTGTGTTTGAGCCAAGTTCAACAGAAACAAAAGAATGGATGCTGTCTGGAGGAGGAAGAGTAATATGTAATTCTCTCTCTCTCTCTCACACACACACACACACACACACACTTGTATATGGGGCGGCACGGTGGTGTAGTGGTTAGCACTGTCGTCTCACAGCAAGAAGGTCCTGGGTTTGAGCCCAGTGGCCAGCGAGGGCCTTTCTATGTGGAGTTTGCATGTTCTCCCCGTGTCTGCGTTAACCCCTGCCCAGATTAAACCCGGGTATAGTTTGGCCCAGGCCAGAGTGTATCCCGGGGGATAAACTGTCCTAGGCCAAACTATACCCAAGGTGTAAAATAGCCTAGGCCAGACTATACCCCTCCAGGCCAGACTATACCCCTCTGTGTAAAGAGGATTTGACTGTATTTACACATTATATATACTCACTTTTTAACCCGGAGGGAACCGAACGGGTTCCTGTTTCCAAGTGATTAAAGTTTTTCTCATTTTGTGCACACGTCATCGTTTGTAAACTGAAATCTTTGTAAATTATAGTTAGGAAAGTCTATTTTTACTATGGCCCTAGCTAGTGAGATACCAATGTTAAATCCTATTGGTGTGGATAGATGTCCGTGAAATCAATATAAGAAATATGTTTACATAACATCTTGAGCTTCCTTGCACATTTTTCAGTGGACTGGACTGTTTAACACACTGCTGGCACTGTAACTAAGTAATAAGGCTAAGATAGTTCATGCGTGTATGTAGTGTGTGTGGAGGGGGACGCACTGCCTATGTAGTCATGGTTTTACTTAAAAGTGAGCATAGCAGGCGGCCTTACTTTTCATTTCATAATGGAATCTTCTTTATTTAGTATACATCTAAGTATTTTTTTAAACAAATAAATCTGCAATTTATTTCACACTATGTTTGTTGATACATTGATTCTGATCTACCCTTTCATTTATATCAGTGGACTCGACCATTTAACAGAGATCATATGGCATTCTGTATTTATATTCACTCTGGTTGAAAGGTCTTGTCCTTTGTGCCAGTGTGTGTACATGCGTGCTAAAATGTGTTACCGATACAGAGATGTTGAAGCGGGAAAACATGTTAAGCAGGCCTTCCAAACCGTACACACACATACATACATGCATACATACATACATACATACATATATATATATATATATATATATATATATATATATATATATATATATATATATATATATATATATATATATATATATATAAGATCTAACTCATTGATACGTGACAGTTTGACAGTTAAAAGTTCAACTGTAGCTGTGTACAATTGCATTATAATGTTTTGGATATGTGCTTTTATTTTAATGTGTAAACAATACTGAGAAGTGTGACAGTAATCTTTGATCTTTGCGGAAGTTTAATATTTTTAGTGATTAAAGTTTTTCTGGTTGAAGTAGTGTGTTAAGGGTTTTAAAATTTAGGTCAGTTAGCTTTCTCACTTAACTTACCTGACAAAACTGAATTCTCAATAAAATGCTGAAAAATTAAATAATTCTTGTGTATATCACTCAACACTATTGATATAATGGGGGTATAATTTGGCATGAGGGGTATGAATTGGCCGGGGCTATAATACACCCCAGAGTATAAATTGGCCTAGGCTATAACATACCCGGGGTATAATCTAGCCTAGGCCGTTTTAACCCCAGGTATAGTCTGGACTGGGGGTATACTATGGCCTGTTACACCGGTTTCCCCCACAGTCCAAAGATATGCAGTTAGGTTAATTGGTGGCTCTAAATTGACCGTAGGTATGAATGGTTGTTTGTCTCTGTGTGTCAGCCCTGCGATAACCTGGTGACTTGTCCAGGGTGTACCCCACCTCTCGCCCATAGTCAGCTGGGATAGGCTCTAGCTTGCCTGCAACCCTGTAGAACAGGATAAGCAGCTACAGATAATGGATATATATATTAGCGGTAAAATTTGAGTCGAAGTTGAATATCTATCTATCTATCTATCTATCTATCTATCTATCTATCTATCTATCTATCTATCTATCTATCTGTCTGTCTGTCTGTCTGTCTGTCTGTCTGTCTGTCTGTCTATCTGTCTGTCTATCTGTCTGTCTGTCTGTAGCTGCTTATTCTGTCCTACAGGGTCGCAGGCAAGCTGGAGCCTATCCCAGCTGACTATGGGCGAGAGGCAGGGTACACCCTAGACAAGTCGCCAGGTCATTGCAGGGCTGACACATAGGCACAGACAACCATTCACACTCACATTCACACCTAAGGTCAATTTAGAGTCACCAGTTAACCTAACCTGCATGCCTTTGGACTGTGAGGGAAACCGGAGCACCCGGAGGAAACCCAAGGCGGACATGGGGAGAGCATGCAAACTCCACACAGAAAGGCCCTCGTGTATATACCAGTATATAGGGTCAGTCAAAAAGTTCTAAGACAGATGTTATAATTTCAAATGGAACTCAAAAGAATAAAAAAAAAAGAATACAAAGAAGGAATTCTCCAATGGAAACATCGCTTCTAGAAATGTTTAGACTTAAATGGAGGATATGTAGAGAAATAGCTTTGTTATTTTCATAAATAAAGATTTTTTTCATTTGTCTTAGAACTTTTTGACTTAAGCCAGTATCTCACTGGGCTGTGACAGCTTGAGACAAATTGCGAATGTCATTCGTGAGAGAGTTTCAAAAGTGTCTTGAAACATTTGCAGGGCTTCTCAATTTCCTCGCATGAGTTGCAAAGTGTCGCTCCTTCGTCGCTGAAATTTTGAACATGTTCAAAAAATTTGTGCGACAAAATTTCTCTCAAAATAGCCGCAAATGCATTGCTGGTGTCGCAAAGCCGTCATGAACCCTTCTCACGTCAGTTTCCGTGAGACAGGAAGTGCGAGTGTATCTCACTGGGCTGCGACAGCCCGCGACTAGTTGGAGACGCAACAATTGTGATAAAATATGAGAATATCAATTCAGTGTGATTCCAAGTGAAAATTCTCGCTAATTCGCATATTTTATCGCAATTGTTGCGTCTCCAACTAGTCGCGGGCTGTCTCAGCCCAGTGAGATACGACCCTTACCCTCATGTGTGTGTGTCTTCATATATATATGAATATACACACACACACATACATATATGTGTGTGTGTGTGTGTGTGTGTGTTCAGGCACAAACTTGATTATTTTTCCTTTCACATGTCTGTTTTATCTGTCAATACCCTCTTCCTCAGGTTGAATACATTAGCCAGAGTACACAGAAAATACAATTAGTATATTTAGTTCAAAAATGTGTTTTATTTCCAAGAATTTGTTCTGTAATATATTGAAAAGCTAAAACATTATGGATTTCCTTAAAAGAAGTTCTGTTATTGTTGCCACATTGATTTGACAATGATCACAATATTTTAATTTACTAATGAATAACACATAAAACTTTAATCCATTTATAATTACATTTAATTCTGTGGAGTGTACAAAAGAAAGTTAAGTTTAAAAACAACACATTAACATAAACTTATTTAAATTACAACTGGAACTACTGTCATTGTAGAAAATTAATCACCTTCTGAGCAATGAAATTTAAGAATTCAACAGCACTACATTCCTAGTTCATGAGAGTTAGAGGAGGAATGGACTTCCCATGACACCTCCTGCACTGCTTACGCTTCAGTTCTTCCAGTTTCCTGTTGGCAAAAGGTAGCTTAGAGGATCAGCCCTCTGATCAAGTTACACTGTGGGATGGCTTTAACATAATTTCCTTCAAAGTGGAAAACAAGGAAAGAGGCTCAAGTATATTTCGTTCTCAGAAACAGCTTTATTTCAGCTCTGAGAGTTCCTGTGTGTAGACTGTATGAATATGTAGGACTGCAGCTGTATCTATTCCTTATTGCCTTGCATGAATGTCAGATGTAATTTTTTTTCTCTCTCTCCACTGTGTACTGGGCCCCAACCAGCTTCTGGGTTATCTGGGAATTATTGTTAAGTATTAACCCTGAGGTAAAAGAAAGCTTCAGTCGTGTTTAATCTAATTACCTACCAGTAACATATGTACAAGAATTTTGATGTACATCCCCGATTCCAAAAAAGTTGGGACAAAGTACAAATTGTAAATAAAAACGGAATGCAATTATGTGGAAGTTTCAAAATTCCATATTTTATTCAGAATAGAACATAGATGACATATCAAATGTTTAAACTGAGAAAATGTATAATTTAAAGAGAAAAATTAGGTGATTTTAAATTTCATGACAACAACACATCTCAAAAAAGTTGGGACAAGGCCATGTTTACCACTGTGAGACATCCCCTTTTCTCTTTACAACAGTCTGTAAACGTCTGGGGACTGAGGAGACAAGTTGCTCAAGTTTAGGGATAGGAATGTTAACCCATTCTTGTCTAATGTAGGATTCTAGTTGCTCAACTGTCTTAGGTCTTTTTTTGTCGTATCTTCCGTTTTATGATGCGCCAAATGTTTTCTATGGGTGAAAGATCTGGACTGTAGGCTGGCCAGTTCAGTACCCGGACCCTTCTTCTACACAGCCATGATGCTGTCATGTTGGAAAATGCAAGGTCTTCCCTGAAAGAGATGTCGTCTGGACGGGAGCATATGTTGCTCTAGAACCTGGATGTACCTTTCAGCATTGATGGTGTCTTTCCAGATGTGTAAGCTGCCCATGCCACACGCACTAATGCAACCCCATACCATCAGAGATGCAGACTTCTGAACTGAGCTGATAACAACTTGGGTCATCCTTCTCCTCTTTAGTTCGAATGACACGGCGTCCCTGATTTCCATAAAGAACTTCAAATTTTGATTCGTCTGACCACAGAACAGTTTTCCACTTTGCCACAGTCCATTTTAAATGAGCCTTGGCTCAGAGAAGACGTCTGCGCTTCTGGATCATGTTTAGATACGGCTTCTTCTTTGAACTCTAGAGTTTTAGCTGGCAACGGTGGATGGCACGGTGAATTGTGTTCACAGGTAATGTTCTCTGGAAATATTCCTGAGCCCATTTTGTGATTTCCAATCCAGAAGCATGCCTGTATGTGATGCAGTGCCGTCTAAGGGCCCGAAGATCACGGGCACCCAGTATGGTTTTCCGGCCTTGACCCTTACACACAGAGATTATTCCAGATTCTCTGAATCTTTTGATGATATTATGCACTGTAGATGATGATATGTTCAAACTCTTTGCAATTTTACACTGTCAAACTCCTTTCTGATATTGCTCCACTATTTGTCGGCGCAGAATTAGGGGGATTGGTGATCCTCTTCCCATCTTTACTTCTGAGAGCCACTGCCACTCCAAGATGCTCTTTTTATACCCAGTCATGTTAATGACCTATTGCCAATTGACCTAATGAGTTGCAATTTGGTCCTCCAGCTGTTCCTTTTTTGTACCTTTAACTTTTCCAGCATCTTATTGCCCCTGTCCCAACTTTTTTGAGATGTGTTGCTGTCATGAAATTTCAAATGAGCCAATATTTGGCATGAAATTTCAAAATGTCTCACTTTCGACATTTGATATGTTGTCTATGTTCTATTGTGAATACAATATCAGTTTTTGAGATTTGTAAATTATTGCATTCCGTTTTTATTTACAATTTGTACTTTGTCCCACCTTTTTTGGAATTGGGGTTGTATGTTTACATAAGTTTATACTCACTTGGCATGGATGTTTAAGGGCAATTTGATGAATTACTTAAATAAACACTTAAAATACTTGTAGACTGGTTTCCCATTTAACTTTTTTTAAATCAAGTACAAGAATCTGGCATAATTTATTAAAGTCCATGCCACATTGTTACATTTGAAGGCGAACACTCAAGGGGCTGTAGTTAGTAGCTCATCCGGCTGACAGGTGATGAGTTTATGCCATCATGTGTTGTCCGTCATCCATCCGGCATCATCCACGTTTCACGAAAATCGCTTCTTCTCTCTCAATTCTTCACCGATTTTTATTATTTTTGGCAGGAAGGTAGGTCTGCCTGGGGTGCATATAGCTTTGACCCAAATTCGCATAATTGCAATTAATAATGAAGATATGGAGTAATTAATCCCTAATGAGCAGTTTCCACACAAATCGCTTCTTCTCCCTCAATTCTTCACTGATTTTGATTCTTTCTGGCATGAAGGTAGGGGTACCTAGGGTGCATATAACTTCTACCCAGATTCGCTTCATTACAATTATTAATGAAGTTATGGACAAGTTAAGCCTTAATGAGCAGTTCGACAAAAATCACTTCTTCTCAATCAATTCCTTGCTGCTTTGGATTCTTTCTGACAAATACGTAGATATTCCTAGGGTGTGTATAGCTTCTATATGTAGCTTGTATATAGCTTGTATATAATGTATATAGCTTGCAACATTTATTGCGCAAGGTGGCTCACTTTAGATTGTTCCTTTTGGACTAGATGGGGCCGGAATGAGCTATGCCGTCATTGACGGTCTCGTTGATATGACATTTAACCTCCCACTAAAGAGTGTTGCTTGTTTGAAACATTATGAATGGAAACAGAACCACTCACTCTGTAGGTTCTTCTATAGGCCTGAACTTACAAAAGTGCAATACCTGTATTCCATAATTGACTTGACTTAAAGTATATCCTGTTATATACCAACAGCACTAAGTCGACTGTACAAGTTGTACGACAAGACATGCTGTCCATGAATGTAAGATGGTCTTCTATTCCTTTCCAAGCAATGTATTTAGAAAATCCTGACATTTATATGGCTTGTTATTATTTCACAGTTGAATTGGCTGTTTGCCTGACCCATTTTTCCCACTACATCCTTGAGTATCCTTCTTATTTTAATCTCCTTGTGTTTTTCTCCTTTTTTTTGCCTTCCTTCCTATTGGCATCAGTGCAACAGGAATGACATAAAAGCAATATCAAAAACATCCTGATTATTTGATCCTTTGATTAAAACCTTTTCAGGCCTCTTGTAAACATACAGCCTTGCTTATGCTCATTTCTTCTTTGGTCCATTTGAATTTGGCACTTGTTTGAGCGACTAAAAGTACATAAGACCATGAAATAAACAATATGGTTAATAACAATCATAATTATTAATTTGGAAAACTCTTGATAGTAGTTGGGAGATGATTTGAAGTGTTTAAATGAAGGACTAACTCATAAGACCTGACAGTTTAAACAAAAAAAGATGAAGGAGCCAGCTCTCAAATCTCTGTACCATAATATTAACAACAGTACAATGATTGAGATAGAACAGTGTGGGAAGAAATGTGTTTAGAGTCCATTTGGTATTGTAAAACTCATTGGGAAATGCACTTCACGTGTGTATTAACTGACCACAAAAGCATTAATCAAGTACTTCTTATCAGATGTATGACAGCCGAAACCCAGGACCAGCTTATACACACACTGATGGGAAAGAGTAGATCTAGCATGTTTCTTATTTCCTCATTCCACTGCACTGAGTGGTTCATAATCTTTTTTCAGCTCCAGCACAAATTAATGAATTACTAATCTATATACTATATTTGAGTATTATTTATTCTGAACATATCACTGGTTTCACAGAATATGAGGTAAAATCCTCATGTATGAGACAAATGGTCTAATATTATTCAGACACAATATGCAGTTATCTAATGCAGTTATTTAATTTTATGCAGTTATCTAATCAGCCAATCCCTTGACAGCAGCACAATGCATAAAATCATGCAGATACAAATCAAGAGCTTCAGTTAATGTTCACTCTTAACATCAGAATGGGAAAAATTGTGATCTCTGTGACTTTCACTGTGGCATGGTTGTTGGTGCCAGATGCCAGGTTTGAGTATTTCAGAAACTGATGATCTCCTGAGGTTTTCACACATAACAGTCTCTAGAGTTTACACAGAATGGTGTGAAAAACAAAAAGCACTGAGTGAGCAACAGTTCTGTGGGTGGAAACACCTTGTTGATAAGAGAGGTCAGAGGAAAATTGCCAGATTGGGTTGAGCTGCCGGGAAGGATATAGTAATTCATAGCAACTCTTTACATCCATGGTGAGCAGAAAAGCATCTCAGCATGCAACAGCAGAAGACCACATTGGGTTCCACTCCTGCCAGCCAAGAACAGAAATCTTAAAATCAAGAACAAGTTCCTATTAAAGTGGCCGGTGAGTATGTGTGTGTGTGTGTGTGTGTATATATATATCAGGCCTAGAAATTAATATATTTTTTCACCAGCCAGCCAGACTAGTTACCTTCCAAAGTAACTAGCCAAACAGAAAATCAACTAGCCAAAATTTGTTCATGTATGAATTTTACTTCTGTCAAAAATAACACAAAAGAGAGTAGTTACCATTGTTCATGACTAATGTGCATTTATTTCAAGACCCGAGTATTTTGATACTGTTGTTAAATACATAAATGAGAACAACACAGAGCACCATAATATAATATCAACAAATAATAATATATTGGAAAACTTGGCAACTTGGTGTATGAGTATTGAAAACAAATATACTTACCATCATGACTATAGCACCCAAAATATATGTCCAACATGCTTTCTCTATTTAACCATTTATGAGAGAGAAAGCATTAGAAGCTTCATACTGACTAGGAATCAACTTGAAAAAAATTAATTATTCCATAAAAATCATATCGCAGCCAAGGCCTACCCTGCTCCCACGTTTGCTTATAAGTCCTTTGTCATTTCTCCTTCTCGTACGCTTTATCGGTGGCCTTTTTCTCCTCTTCAGACCGAGGTCACTTTGTCCCCGTCTCTGGCGGTTTCTGTATACCTTTCAGAAAATTCCACATCGCAATGTAGCTTTGGCAGATGTAGATGTAAACAACAACAAAAACACGTGTTTAAATGGGCGATAATGTGGCCACATCTATTGAATTTGGTAACGTGATTACCGCGATATTCAACGAGATGTGTTATATGCATGTGCAGTAGTGAAAAAACCGACAGCCTGACTCGTACACGATATAGTTCGGAATTCTTCGGTATTTTCCGTCCTGCCGATAAACACATCGATTAACACAGACACAGCACACACTTAATATGTGGCGGCTTTAGTTGATGGTGTGTCTGAATCTTCGCTTCATATATATTTTTTATTTTCAACTAGCCAGCCGGACTGGCTAGTGACAGGAATTACCCGCCAAATGACAAATTAAGTCTCCTCGGGCGACCAAAATGCAAAGTCATTCATTTGTCTCAGTAACTGTTTTATTCTGGTAAGGGTTGCCACACCTCTGGGCATTTTAGCATATCCAATCCCTCTACTATTTTTGGAAGTAGGAGGAAAACCAGACAACCCAGAGGAAACCCACATGGACAGGGGAAAACTTTCACAGAAACACCACATAGAAAATACCTCGAGTTCTGAAGCTGTGAGGCAGCAATGCTATGTCTTGCTACACCATGCCATCCTATAACACAAAGTTTTTGATTTAAATGTAGCTCATGAAAGTGTGATGGTAAAATTTGTGGAATCTGATCATTTTCGTCTTTATCTAGATTTTCAATAATTACTACACATAGAACATGAAAGAGGCAATGATTCCACTTATTTCTGCTCATATCAAAAACCTAATCCCACTGGCATATCCATCCAACCATTATTTATACCACTTATCCATCAGGGCCATGGGTGAAGCTGGAACTAATCCCAGCTGACACTGGGCGAGAGGCAGGGTCCACCCTGGGCAGGTTGCCAATCTACAGGGCTAACACAGAGACAAACAACCATTCACACTCACTATGGGCAATTTAGAGTAGTCTGCTGACCTAATCCATATGTCTTTGGACTATGGGAGTAAACCCATGTAGACACAGGGAGAGCATACAAACTCCACTCTGAACCGCCACACGAGGTTCAAACCCAGAATCTTCTTGCTGTGAGGCAACAAGGCTAACCGCTGCAGCACCATGCAACTCCATTGGCATATCAGCTGCACTTATTTGATAAAAGACATACTTTGTTCTTAGTTATTTATAGTGCATTTGTGCAGTATTGTTATCCTTTTGTAGCCTATGAGATCATATCAACATCATTCATTCATCTTCAGTAACCTCATTATCCTGGTCAGAGATTGTCCTGGGAACACTGTAAGCAAGGCAGGATGGGATGCCAGTCTATTGCAGTGGCCCATGCACACACACATTCTCACACTTAGTTACACCTAAGGGCACAGCCAATCAATTTAGCATAGCCAATCCACACACTAAAACTTTATATCTCTCATTTTCACAATAAGTAGAATTTTAGGCTAAATAAGGTTCCTTTTAGATCTCTAGGTTTACCCTATGAGGCTTATCCTGGGTTTTTCCTGAAATTGATTTTGCTGTACAGTTTTATGGTTGAAAGCTTATCACATCACACATAATGCAAGCGACACTACGCAATTCATGTTTAATTTATAGTATCTCTCAAGCACCACCTGATTACGCCTTTAACACAACCTTGGAATATTTTCATATTAAACTGTATTCCATGTAGGGGACGAGCAGGCTCTTAAGTCATTAATAAGTATGTTTATCTCAAGACCTATAAAGGGGCAGTTATAAGTAGGACTATATAGAACAGGGAGCCCTTATTAAATATCAGACCTCTATCACCATAGTGAGATTACAAAACATTCAGGGACAGTTCAAGGTGATGATCAGTGCTCCATTATACACCATAATTAAGTCTTTGAATAGGCTTAAGCAGAGGCTAAAGTTAATTAGAGCAACCCATTCTCTGAGTGAATGTCCTTGCTCTCTCACAGGATGTATGGTTGATATTTAACCCTTGCAACTCTGAAAAATAAAACTTCATCTCCAAAATTGATTCTAAAAAAAAAAAATCATTTAACCATTCAATCTACAATATGATATTTACAAGGTTTCTTTACTAACAATGGCTGCATTTTACACTGAAATGACTAAAAGGGTGCAAAGTAACAGGGCTGAGGGTTTCTTTAATGCCAATAGTGTGCAAAGAGTCATCAAGGTAAATAGTGGCTACTTTGAAGAATCTAAAATATGAAACATATTTTTAAACACTTTTTTTTGTTTACCACATAAGTTCATGTATGTTCTGTGTGTTATTTCATCATTTTGATGTCTTCAGTATTATCCTACAATACAAAAAATAGTCAAAATACAGAAAAACCTATGAATGAGAAAGCATGTCCAGACTTTTGACTGCTAGTGTACAATTTGGGCAACAGGGTTTTAAGTGACCTTGTCGATCAATATCACAATAATGCTGAAAATAAAATGGATACAAATGGTACCCAATTGTAGAATCAGCCTTGTAGTCAAACATTCACGAGACTCCTCTGTAGGTCATGTTCTGCACCAATGTAACTTAACTACACCCACAATCCCTCAACACTGTTTGTGTCATGAGCCGCCCCATGTTTTTTTTTTTTTTTGCACTCATGGTTTTTGCACTATGTTTTTTGTCTCCAGTTTTTGTCAGAACTATGTTTCATGTTTTTTCATATTAGCACATTGTCTTTGTCTACCTTGTTGTCTGGATTATTTTTGCTGTTTTTGTTCGTTGACTCTTTTTGGACTTTAAATCATTTTTTATTCATTGGATTTTCTGGTTTGTGTTCTGCTATTGGATCCTAACTCACCACATCAAACCATCCTTAACAGTATGTTCTGGCCAACATGGATCCAGCGGAACTTAACCATCTGAGAACGGCTATGCAGCAGCAAGGAGCCCTCCTCGGGACCCACCAACAGGAACTCAGGCAGATCACTCAGAACCTGGTCACCCTGTCCGACTCACTCAACCTCCTAGCCACACAACTCCAGCACTCCCAAGCTGTGCCTACCCCTGCCCAGCCGTCTTTCTTCACCTCCCGCCACCACCGCTCTCCATGAACCAAGACTGCCTTCGCCTCAGCTCTACAGTGGAGAACCAGGTACCTGCAGATCTTTTTGTCACAGGGTTCACTGATCTTGGAGTTTCAACCTCTGGCTTTCCCCACAGAACACTCCCAGGTAGCCTATACCATCACACTTCTCACCGGCAAGGCCAGGGAATGGGGGAAGGCGGTCTGGGACACAGACGCACCCTGTTGTTCCAGCTTCAAGGAATTCTCTGAGGAAATGAGGCAAACATTCGACCGCCCTCTGTCTGGCTGGGAGGCGGCAAGAGAGCTCATGGAGCTGCGGCAGCAGTCCCAATCTACCTCTGATTATGCCATTGAGTTCTGGATGTTGGCAGCGTCATGCAGTTGGAACGAGAGTGCCCTGGTTGACGCGTTCCTACATGGCTTATCCGACGCCATCAAGGATGAACTCGTCTCGCGGGAACTGCTGTTGGACCTCTCCAGCCTGATGGACCTTGCCAATCGTATTGACGCACGTACCTTGCCAATCGTATTGACGCATGGACCTTGCCAATCGTATTGACGCACAGATCTGCTGAGCCTGCCCGCTAAAAGGACGAGCCCACCAGTGAATTGTGGGGCCCTGGTGGGCAATGCTTGGAACCAGTCCCCTGCTGACCGACCGTTGCTCCCCGTCATCACTCTCAACAATCGGCATGACCATCTTCAGGCGCTCGTCAACTCGGGGGTGGACAGGAACCTGATCTGTTCCGCCACCACCAAGGATCTTGGAATCCTATTACTCGCCCTCAAGGTCCCTCTCACCGTCCTGACACTCAATGGCATTGGCTTGACCACCATCACTCACCTCACCACCCCGCTCACCCTAAGGATTTCAGGCAATCACTCTGAAACTATGCAACTTCATGTCATGAACAACCCTCGCATTCCCATTATTCTTGGATTACCCTGGTTGATGCAGCACAGCACTCACTTAAACTGGACTGACCACACCATCTTAGGCTAGAGTCCTTCCTGTCTGGCCTCCTGCCTGAACTCTGCTCTGCCTCCTGCCAAACCACCTCAGCCAGCGAGTTTCCTGACCTTTCTCATGTGCCTCCAAAATATCTGGACCTCAAGCCTGTCTTCAGTAAGACCCGAGCAGTGTCCCTTCCCCTTCATAGGCCCTATGACTGCGGTATTGACCTCCTGCCAGGGACGACGCCACCCAAGGGACATCTCTACTCTACTCTCTTTCCCCCGCCGAGAGACAAGCCATGGAGAAATACATCACTGAGTCTCTGGCAGCTGGGATCATCTGCCCTTCCTCCTCCTCAGCAGGGGCAGGATTCTTCTTTGTGGCGAAGAAAGACAAGTCGCTCTGCCCCTGCATTGACTATTGAGGTCTCAACGCCATCACAGTCAAGAACCGCTACCCACTACTGCTCATGACTACAGCCTTTGAACTACTCCAGGGAGCTAAGGTGTTCACCAAACTGGACTTGCACAACTCCTATCACCTAGTTAGGATCAGGAAAGGGGACAAGTGGAAGACGGCCTTCAACACCACCACAGGCCACTATGAGTACCTTGTAGTCCCTTTTGGCCTGACTAATGTGGGCGCGGTATTCCAGGTGTTGGTTAATGATGTCTTGAGGGACTTTCTTAACATCTTTGTCTTTGTTTACCTGGACAATATCTTTATTTTCTCTCGCTCCCTGGAGGAACATCGGGGTCACGTCCGGCAGGTTCTTCAATGCCTGCTGGAGAATAAGCTGTTCGTTAAGGCAGAGAAGAGCGAGTTCCACCAAGGCTCTGTCTTGTTCCTGGGGTTCATCATTTCACCAGCCAAGATCCAGATGGACCCCCTCAAGCTGGAGGCAGTCACTGACTGGCCCACCCCAACTTCGAGACGAGAGCTCCAGCACTTCCTGGAGTTCGCCAACTTTTTACAGGTGTTTCATCTGCAACTTCAGCATGGTGGCCAGACCTCTCTTAGCCCTGACCTCGACCAAGACCAAGTTCAAGTGGGGGGAGGAAGCAGAGAAAGCCTTTTCCAGTCTCAAGCACAGGTTTACCACAGCACCCATTCTCACCATACCCGAGTTTATCGTCGAGGTCGATGCCTCCAAGTCAGGGGTCGGAGCCATCCTATCCTAGAGGGCCAACAACAACAAGATCCACCCATGCTCCTTCTCCCGCCAGCTATCCTCAGCTGAATGAAACTATGACATCGGCAACCGAGAACTACTGGCTGTGAAACTAGCCTTGGAGGAGTGGAGGCACTTGCTGGAGGGGTCTGACCTCCCGTTCCTAGTCTGGACTGACCATAAAAACCTGGAGTACCTCAAGTCTGCCAAATGTCTCAACTCTCGTCAAGCCCGTTGGTCTCTCTTCTCCCGATTCAACTTCACACTCTCCTACCACCCAGGCTCCAAGAATGGCAAACCCGACACCCTGTCCAGGATGTTCTCTTCCCACCAAGAGGAGTCCAAGCCACCCGAGACTATCCTTCCTCCATGCTGCCTGGTGGGAGCCGCTATTCTAGAAGTTGAGATGCTCGTGCAGAAGGCCCTGGAGCAGGACCCTGGTGAAGATAACTCCAACAATATTCCTCATAACCATCTGTTTGTTCCCTGTCATGTGTGATCTCAGGTGCTGCAGTGGGGTCACGGTTCCAAGCTGGCCTGTCATCCGGGAGCCGCCCGAACCCTGGCTCTCATCCAGCAGCGCTTTTGGTGGTCATCTATCAAGGAGAATGTCCAGGAGTTCGTGGCAGCCTGCAACACATGCTCCCAGAACAAGATGGCCAATCGACCCCCTGCTGGCTTACTAAGACCCCTTCCTACTCCTCATTGACCTTAGTCTCACATCACCCTGGACTTCATCACAGGACTCCCCAACTCAGGTGGCAATACATGCATCCTCACTGTCATTGACTGTTTTTCTAAGACCGTCCATTTCATTCCTCTGCCCAAGCTCCCCTCAGCCAAAGAGACCACAGAACTACTCATCCACCATGTTTTCTGCTTACATGGCCTGCCTACCGACACAGTTTCTGACCGGGGTCCTCAGTTCACTGCACAGTTCTGGAGAGCCTTCTGCAAACTCATCGGGGCCACCTGTAGTCTCTCCTCAGGCTTCCACCCACAGACCAATGGCCAGACAGAACAGGCTAGCCAGGCTTTGTAGGTTACACTCTGGTGCATGGTGTCCAGGGATGCCAGTTCTTGGAGCAAGTACCTACCTTGGATCGAATACGCACAACACTCTCCCTTCCTCTGCCACAGGTCTCTCTCCGTTCCAGTGCTCACTAGGGTACCAACCACCACTGTTCCCCAGCCAGGAGGAGGAGGTCGCCATACCATCAGCCCAGGCCTTTATACACCGCTGCAGGAGAACGTGGGTGTTGGCCTGGAGAAGACTCATTCGCTCCGCACTCGCATCCAAGAAGCAGGCCGACAAACGTCGCTCCAAGGCACCCACCTCCTGAGTGGGTCAACGAGTTATGCTCTCCACATGCCACCTGTTGCTTAAGGCCATCTCTCGCAAGCTGGCACCCAGGTTCCTTGGACCCTTCCTCATCAAGAAGGTAATCAACCCATGTTCCATTAGACTGGCATTACCACTCACTATGCGATGTGTTCACCCCACCTTTCATGTATCACAGCTTAAACCTCTGGTTTCCAGTCCAGTTTCGAGGCCTACACAATCAGGAAACTGCTGAAGGTGCGTCAGTGAGGCAGAGGTCTCAGTACCTGGTGGACTGGGAGGGTTACAGTCCCGAGGAGAGAAGTTGGGTCCCTGCCAGATTCATACTGGACCCAACACTGTTCATAGAGTTCCACCGGCAACACCCTGACGCTCTTCCTAAAGCGCCTGGAGGCGCTCGTTGAAGGGTTGGGGTGGGGTACTGTCATGATCCGCCCCGAACTTCCACTCCAGATCCGGGATGGGACTTCCATCTTGCTGGCATTCACTTCCTGGTCTGCTCTGCTGTGTATAAATAGGCCAGTCTCAGAAGGGGACCTTGCCAGAATGTTGTGTCTGTGCTATTTTTTTGCTTCCTGGACTTTTGCTCTCTGTTTTGCCTAGTCTTAGCCACAGTTTTTTGCACTTATGTTTTGCCAGTTTTTCATGTTTTTTGCACTATGTTTTGTCTCCAGTTTTTGTCAGAACTATTTTTCATGTTTTTTCATATTAGCACTTTGTCTACCTCATTGTTGTCTGGATTATTTTTGCTATTTTTTTCGTTGACTCTTTTTGGACTTACGGTAAAAAAAAAAAAAGATTTACTTAAATTCATTGGATTTTCTGGTTTGTGTTCTGCTATTGGATCCTAACTCACCATATCTTGCCACCCATAACAGTTTGAATAAGTTTGGTATAAATGATTTTACTCAATATTTTAAACATATTGAGCAGAGCCAACAATTCAGTGCTTTTTGAAACATATGGTTAGAACTAGAAGGATAATAAAATAAGCCAAGTTTCTCCACTTCTCAGCGATAGAAGGGCAATAGAGTTTACAGGTCACGCAGTAATATATAATAAAGCAGTAAAATGTTGACTGTGGTAGGGGACGATGAACGATGCCCCCTGGGGGTGTTTTATCCCCCAGTATATGACTTCAAAAAGTTATCATTCTTTAAATATTATATTTCCAATTAATAAGACTCACTATCCTATGGACTAACTGTTCACATATCATAGATCACTATGATGTCCTGCAAAATAACAAGCCTTTAAACCTTGTTTTTCTGACTGCTGAAAATTAGTACATTTTCCGTGAAATCTGTTCTTCTTGAAATACTTCTCCAAGCTTCTCATACCCTGTCCACACTAGGGATTTTGTACCGATACGATACTACTTTAGTACCGCAACACCTGTCCACACTAGCAACTATACCGGTACTGTAGCGGTATAACTGTATCGGTACAAAACCCACAAATGTATGGGTTTCGTACCGGTACAGTATCGGTACTGTAGCGCTTCACTGTAGTGTGTTCAGATGAAGTGGTTCTGTATTGATACAAATATAATGCGCATGCGCAATGAACCATTCCTACTACTTGCTGAATAAAATAGTGAAGAACGGAGATTCGTTTTCTTTGTTTCTTTCTCAACTGCCTCGCGTGTTTTATACGATTCGACTGAATAAATGACCACCAGAAATACAGACTGTACATTGACAACAAAAAGCACACACGTTGTTTCATCCGCCATATTCTCGGAAGGAAGCTCGGTAACCACGGAAACATTTCGCACACGCGCATTTCAACTACTGTGAAAGAAAACCGCAAACATTTCTCGCTAGTGTGGACAGATGCACTAAACTGTACCGGTATACTCAGGCCCGCCGACAGGGGGGGACAAACGGGTATGTTGTCCCAGGCCCAGGAATGGGGAGGGCCCAGAACTGGGCTCTCATGAAGTTGTGATTATTTTATTTAATTTCAAAATGTGTTGATTTGGGGGAGAAATGTGCTATATTTGCATTCAATAAATTATTTCTAGATCTTTTGCCTTTATTGTCTTTGAAAAAGGCGTCAAGAACCCCCTACCACCCCTAATGCAAAAATGGTTTGGTCTGACTCTTTGATTAAGGGGAAAAAACGACATCGTTCGATCATAGCGCTTCAACAATCAGCGTGCGTGCCATTTGCCAACATCCACAAGTCAGGATAGGGTGACCATTCGTCCGGATTTCGTCCGGACAGTCCGGTTTTAGAGCCGTCTGTCCGGATGTCTGTCACGCGTCCTCACTTTTTACATTTTGTCCTCATTTCGGACCCTCAGCCGCCACCGTTGCATCAATCGTCACAAATCCCCGCCCATTATTTACACTATTCTGCGATGACATACAGGCAAAGATAGCCTACAGGGATTTCTTGTATACAAACATTCACTGCGCACGCAGCTGATGGAGCCTCTGCAGCCTCTGATTGTCTAGAAGCTGCTGTCACTCAGAAGCTGCGCTCACGCGATTGACTGATTTTTGCTCCTCCGAGCTGCGCGCGCAGTGTGAATGTTTGTACGGAAAAACCTATGAATGTTGGCACGCATGCTGTTGAACAATACTCATGCCGAAACGAAAGACATCCTTTAAAAATGCTTGGTGCTTAAAGCATCGTTTTGTCGGCAAGAGCCAAAAAGGAGAACACTTTACCTTCTGCAAGCTCTGTCGCATTGACGTTGATGTGGGGAGCAGAGGTAAAGGTGCGATAGACAGACATGCGGACACAGACCGCCACAGAGAGAATGCCAGCAGTGCTGGACAGTCATCTTTAGCATCATTTTTTGCCCCAGCTCTACCAACCCCAATCGATGACAAAACCACTGCTGCTGAGCTGACTAAATTGTTCCACACCATTATACACCATCACTTGTAGAGGAGTTTAGACTGCTCTGCAAAAGTTGACAGGTAAGGTTATAGGCCAAATGTAAATGACATGGTTGACTGTCATTTTTCATGTTTTTCTTTTTGATATTTTTTTTGGATGAGCATAAATGAACACAACAATGTTTTGTTTTTAGTTTAGTTCTTGTGGATAAGCCAAGGCCAGTATAGTAGGCTAAATGACAGTAGGCCTACATGTTTCTTGACTCATTTTTCGATTTTTCTTTTTTTTTTCTTTTTGATGGTCATTTTCAAGTGAATAAATATGTTGGCCTATGGCATGGCAAAGACTGTTTTTTCAGTGTCTATAAATGGACACAACTCTTTACAGTGACTTTACAGTGATGTTTTGTTTCTTGTTGACATGGTCTTGACCATCATTTTCCACATTTCTCTTTTTGATAGGTGTTCCAGGGCGGCACGGTGGTGTAGTGGTTAGCGCTGTCGCCTCACAGCAAGAAGGTCCGGGTTCGAGCCCCGTGGCCGGCGAGGGCCTTTCTGTGCGGAGTTTTCATGTTCTCCCCGTGTCCGCGTGGGTTTCCTCCGGGTGCTCCGGTTTCCCCCACAGTCCAAAGACATGCAGGTTAGGTTAACTGGTGACTCTAAATTGACCGTAGGTGTGAATGTGAGTGTGAATGGTTGTCTGTGTCTATGTGTCAGCCCTGTGATGACCTGGCGACTTGTCCAGGGTGTACCCCACCTTTCGCCCATAGTCAGCTGGGATAGGCTTCAGCTTGCCTGCGACCCTGTAGAAGGATAAAGCGGCTAGAGATAATGAGATGAGATAGGTGTTCCAAGTTAATAAATATATATTGACTTCATACTTTTTTTTATAAGCTTTTCTTACCCCCCCCCCGTAACGCGACGGTGTCCTAACTTTAGGGCCTTTGTCCTCACTTTTGGACACAAGTGTCCTAACTTACAGACTCATGTCGGTGGTCACCCTACAGGAGCACAGAAAAGAAAAGAGAAAAAGAGAGGAAGAAACCAAGAGACTCAGGGGCTCACTGCATAAATATTTTAAAAAAGATTCGGATGATGCAGCAGGTACTAGCAAATGCAGTGGGGCAGCTGAGCCAGGTAAGACACAGCCAACTTTTTCCAGCCCCGTAAAGTAACCCCAACCACGGCACGCGCGGCACGCGATTCATGTTACAAACGAGGGGAGAGCAAGTCACACTGAACACCATATCAAACGCACAGGGCATTGAATCATTTCATAACCACAACGGCTTAATAACATTGTGTTTCATATATCTGATTGAAGCTATTCACATTAGCCTGCAATCATATCCTGCCGTTTCTCGAGCGGTGTGTTCTTCTCTGCTTTTCACACTGGACAGTACGCACGCACAGTATACTATGTTCGCCCCCAGCCCTGCCCGAAATCCCCCGTCCATCGCTGCTCCTTCAAGAGCACCCCAATCGCGTGATTATAGTAGCCTATCCACGAGTTTAGGAAGGCATTGCGGGGGCTGTCGCATGCAGGCTTGGGGCGTAACAGAATACATTTAATGGCGTTCGGTTAAAGGATGTGTGTGTGGGTTGGCCCCGGGGGGGTGTTAGGGGGGGCCCATTCAGAGCATTTTGTCCCGGGCCCAGCCAAAGCTGTCAGCGGCCCTGGGTATACTTTGTATCGATACAGTTAACTTATACCACTATCGTACCGGTATATATGTGAACACAGCTTCAGTGGAGTCATGTACAGTATTTCACTACTGCAAATATAGTTCAACACAACAATAAAACCGTAACTTGGCTCCATCTAGTGGTTATTTTGAGAAACAGGTGGCATTTTCCCCATTTTGTCCCATATTACTTCCATAATTTGTGTTGTAGGTTATAGCACATATAACCTACAACACAAATTATGGAAGTAATATGCCCCTATTGACCAGCTCTTAATAGTGGCAGAGTATCAGCTCTAACATTAAGTATTTATCACAAATGTATCAAAATCTTAGAGGTAAGATTTTAGGTGTTTAGGGAAATATAAACAAACAAAAAAAACCCAAAACAAAACACTTTTGATAACAGTTACACTCGTGGTTTCTATGGCTGTTTCCAGGCTAATCCTACATGGCCTTACAGAACTGTCTTTTGGACCAAGGATCTCAACTGCCCTGCAATGTTTCAGGTTTTCCACCCTCGTAGGCTATAACCTTCCATAAAATGAACCAGCTGTGCTGAAACAGGGAAGGAAAAGGGGGGAACCCCGCCCTGAAATGATAAATGACAGTGAGGCTCCACATATTGAAGCTGCGTAACTAACTCTGTACTCGGTGTAGTGGTTCGCTCTGTTGCCTCACAGCAAGAAGGTTTTGGGTTCGAGCCCAGTGGCCGACAAGGGTGTGGAGTTTGCATGTTGTCTGCGTGGGTTTCCTCCACAGTCCAAAGACATGCAGCTTAGGTTAACTGGTTACTCAGTGATGGACTGTTAAAATGTCATCATTGCTGGCTATGGGAAGAAAAACTAACTTGGGACTACACAGTTGTGCTACACCAGTCAGAAGGAAAAGGGGGGAAACCTACCCTGAAATGATAAATGACAGTGAGGCTCCACATAATGAAGCTGCGTAGCTAACTGCACTCGATGTAGTGCACTGTTGCCTCACAGCAAGAAGGTTCTGGGTTCGAGCCCAGCGGCCGACAAGGGTGTGGAGTTTGCATGTTGTCTGCGTGGGTTTCCTCCACAGTCCAAAGACATGCAGCTTAGGTTAACTGGTTACTCAGTGATGGACTGTTAAAATGTCATCATTGCTGGCTATGGGAAGAAAAACTAACTTGGGACTACACAGTTGTGCTACACCAGTCAGAAGGAAAAGGGGGGAAACCTACCCTGAAATGATAAATGACAGTGAGGCTCCACATAATGAAGCTGCGTAGCTAACTGCACTCGATGTAGTGCACTGTTGCCTCACAGCAAGAAGGTTCTGGGTTCGAGCCCAGCGGCCGACAAGGGTGTGGAGTTTGCATGTTGTCTGCGTGGGTTTCCTCCACAGTCCAAAGACATGCAGCTTAGGTTAACTGGTTACTCTAAGTTGCCCGTTGATCAAGCTTGGAGAGGAATGGGCTCCGCCAGTGATGGACTGTTAAAATGTCATCATTGTTCTCTATGAGAAGAAGAACTAACTTGGGACTACACAGCTGTGCTACACCAGTCCGGCCACAAGATGTCGCTGTTGGGCCAGAAATGCACCAGAGCTTTGTTCGGGGCAACTCGGCTGAGTAACCCATGTAGCTCTAACGAAACTTTTAAGGTATGGTCCATAAGGTTTAGTCCATACCGTATGGACTAAACACCACAACTTTTAGGCAAATTGTATATATGTTAATTTTTATTTGGAGATGCTCCCTGTAACATTCAGAGAAGATGAAAAAGCAGTGATTTTTCACAAAGAACTGTGCATAAGTAACTTTATTCAGTGAAGATAACCAGAAGCAGTGACACAATGACATATTAGCAGAAATATTCCTGGATTCTCCCTGTGTCCTGCATATCGTCTTTGTTGTACGTGGGCTTTAAGCACAGCACATTATTCACTGTTCATTTTTGCTAGGGCGGAAATTACTGTCCGGTCCCTGTTCCAGCGCAATGCGCATCGTGGACGCGTTGAGAAGCTGCGGACTGTGTGAGAGGGCTGAGGAGCGCAGGGGGGCGCTTATTGGCACACATTCGACCCCATCGTGTCATGACTGGAATATGTACTGTGCTGTCTTCCACTGCAGAGCTAAAGAGCAAGTGTGTGTGCAGGCGGGGATCTGAAACAGAGGAGCGACTGTTGAAGGACTGCTAGAGAAAGAGAGAGGGAAACCAAAATGGTAGGAGTTACAGGATTCTGAGTTTCAAAGGGACGCAGCTTGCTTGGGTGGGAAACGATGTGGAAAGCAGCGGGGCCGAGGAGCGGAAGTGCTGAATGGAAGTGACATTGTAACGGAGAGAGAGCGACTGATGAGAGTAGAGAACCGTGGTGAGGATCAAAGAGGAGCCGGGTAAGTTTCATAACTTGTGACACATTTTCTTTGCTAATTACAGAGCACTGATGTGCTCATTAGAATATTTTCCCCAGCAGTAACACTGCGGCTTTGTTCTAGACTGAGCGCACTGTTCCTGCCAGGTGAGCTCTGAAGGTGCGCAGTCAGGAAGCGCGCGCACAAGTGCGCATATGTGCGTGTATATGTGTGTGCGTGCGTGCGTTAGCTTGCTTTCCTTGCTTCAGCCTTGTTTTTGTTTTGCAGTCCGGAAGTTTGTGTAAGAGGCATGCAGCCGAGCAAAGGAATGGATGGAGAGGTTTGTCAGGACGCCCAGCACAGCCGCACCACGCACAAACGGTAGGCTACAGATTTCTGGACTGAGCAGGGGTTACTATTTACAATCTTTCACTCATTCTCATTATTACCATTCTGTCTATCTAATGCACAGCTTTTAATGGTCAATCCGGTCCTCAGACACTCCCAGCTAGGATATTTTCTTTCAGTTCCGAGTACACCTGAGCCAGGTAATCAGCTCCCTACAGCAGGATCTAACCACACCGTTGTTTACAAAGGCATGACCCGATTAAACCCACTGACTTTATTGGAGTGACAATGAAGAATGGAGCAAAATACTAATCCACCTCCATATAAAATGACATCTTGTAGCTACCTTGATATGCGTATGGTCAGGGTAGGGACATACCTATGCAACATTTGTTTGTCATCTAGCAAGCTACAAAAAAAAGAAGTCATACTTAATGTAAGCTTCATTTCAAATTCAAGAAGCTTTATTGTAATTCCAAACATTGTGCGTGTTAAGGGAACAAGTTTAACATTACTCAAAATATGTGACACACACGTTTGTCTCACTATCCTTGTGAGGACCTTCCTTCCATTAATGTAATTATTATTGCAGTTAATTAATGCTGTGCCTGCACCTAAACCTAACCTCAGGAATGAAAAGGAAACTTTTTGGATCTATCTATCTATCTATCTATCTATCTATCTATCTATCTATCTATCTATCTATCTATCTATCTAATTTATTTTATTTATTTATTTTTTTAATTAAAAAAAAAAGCACCACACAACAGCAGTTTCCTTGTGGGGACCATCCGAATGTCCCCACAAGGTCAAAATTGTCAGATTTTGCTATCCTTGTGGGGACATTTGGTCCTCAGTAGTATATAAAAACATGTGCGCACACACACGTTTGTCTCACTATCCTTGTGAGGACATTCCTTCCATTGATGTAATTATTATTGCAGCTAATTAATGCTGTGCCTGCATCTAAACCTAACCCTAACCTCAGTAAATCAATCAATCTATCTATCTATCTATCTATCTATCTATCTATCTATCTATCTATCTATCTATCTATCTATCTATCTATCTATCTATCTTTAAATTAAAAAAAAACACACCACACAACAGCAGTTTCCTTGTGGGGACCAACCAAATGCCCCCACAAGGTTGAAATTGTCAGATTTTGCTATCCTTGCGGGGACATTTAGTCCTCAGTGGTATATAAAAACACACACGTTTGTCTCACTATCCTTGTGAGGACCTTCCTTCCACTGACGCAATTATTATTACATTTAAGTCATGCTGTGCCTGCACCTAAACCTAACCTTAACCTCAGTAATGAAAAGGAAACTTTTTTGGCTCTTCTATCTATCTATCTATCTATCTATCTATCTATCTATCTATCTATCTATCTATCTATCTATCTATCTATCTATCTATCTATCTATCTATCTAAAAAAACACACCACACAACAGCAGTTTCCTTGTGGGGACCAACCAAATGTCCCCACAAGGTTGAAATTGTCAGATTTTGCTATCCTTGTGGGGACATTTGGTCCTCGGTAGTATATAAAACATACACACACACAAGAATAGAAATAAATAAGTAAAAATTGTAGCATAACATCCTTTGTAACAATGTAACAGTAGGCTTATGAACTATGCTAGTGTTACAAATTCAGTACAATTAGCGAATGGTAGCTTATATTGTACCACAGAAATCTAACGTTATGCTTCCAAATAATAAATACTGAGTCTGACCAGTGCTTGTTTGTTATGTTCAAGTGAGGACAGGGAATGGTATGCTTCTGTGTTCTCTCACGAAACTTGCTAGTTACCATCTTCCTTCCCACTGTCTGCAGACTTTCATCTTGGTCATGTGGAGCAGAAATAAAATTACCATGGGGCCAGTGTTATCACATTGTTGGCCTTTGCAATACAGATTTTTCAGTGTTTTGTGGTGTTTTGATGATTGGGTTATAAAATTATCCCCTAAATTCACAGGACCATTCAGTGGATCTAACCTTGCATTTCTCACTTTTAATATTACATCCTTTTGCTGTTAGTTTCACTGTAGATACTGGATAACTAATAGTAGTTATTACTGATAATAGCATGAGGAATAACTACATAGGAAGCTGGGATTTATGCGGTTAGTACAGGTCCATCAATAGCCATGATGTAGCAAAGATTTGTGAGCTTCTTTTGATATATTGTAAAGCAAATTAAACATGCAGTCACAGTGTATAGCATTATAATCGCAATATGATTTTTTTTTTAATCCAGTGCACTTCTAGAGTGCAACTCCAGCTTTCTACAGTGGAAATTTTAATAGACTTTCTAAATGGATGATTCAGTATTTACTGTATCTGTCTTTGTTTCAACACTTAATTGTCCAGAACCATCCATTTCCAACCTGGCAACAGACATTCAATGTGAAGTGCATTCTGTCTGCTTTAAAGAAACAACACTGCAATGATATACTTCAGGTATTTACATAATAGATGTTTCATTTTGAGGATTAAGGGCTAAAGGAATAAAGCACCACAAAATGGAACGAAATTACTAGAGTAGAGATTCAGTTATACCATTATAATCTGTAAACTGTAAATTAGTTTCTTTGTCTGCTACCCCCATGTCTGTCTCTTTCTGTTTCAAGCACACACACACCTACCAACATACCCCCCCCCCCCCACACACACACGTTACTTGTCAGTGAGGTCAAGTGTATTCAAAGATGACTCTTTAAAGTGGCATGCATGTTTGTTGTGCAGTATTATCTGGTTATATCGCTGTTTGTGACTTTCTAGCTTTAATTAGCCAAACATCCCGGTTCTTGCAGGCTTTTACACAACCTTTAACCCTGTTTCCTGCCCCAAAGCAGAGCAGATCGTGGGAAACAGACCATAGGGAAGAGAGTCAGGAATCATCGTATTACATACATTATAGTTCTTCTAATTTGTGTGAATATTCTATCAGGAAATCAACCCTTACATAAGCTTTAAAGGTGCATGTCTTATCTAATCAAGAATCATTTCTTCAGAGATGGTTGGGAATTGCACCACCGCTTGTTTATTCAGGCAAATCACATAAGACAGATAATATCTTTAACATTCCAACAGAACCAAGAAGCCACAGGATGTGTTAGCTATATGAAGAAGATATAAGTACAGAAGTATGATGCTGAAGTTGGCTGAATAGTTCAGTGTCTATGGTCATGAATGCAAGGCAGTATGTTTGAAATTAGTGCTCTGGTTCAGTTTGCTGAGAATGAAGGAAGCCGTCAGCAGTTCAGTAGCTGGAAGTGTTTTCTCTGGGTGTGGCTTTCAAACGGCTGTCACTCTGTTCATGAAGTTTATCCAGAAATACTAGAAATGCTATTATAGTTTTGCTGTTTGGCAAATGGATTGTTGATTATATCTGATGTCAGACATAGGTCACTCTTTTCGTGCAACCTCTCTTTTGCTTTCTTTCCTTCTCTATCTGTGCATCTCTACCATTGTCGGTCCAGTGTCATTCAAAGTGAGGTGGAGAATTTTTTTTTCTATTTATGGGTAGCTTTTTTTTTTTGTTTGGTTTGGTTTTTTTTTAATAAGAGCATACTTTTGCTTCTAGAAATATCTGATGTTCATTGTCAGGGGACTTCTAGTAGGACAAAGGGATTTTCTAATGCCCTAATTGCAGGGAGATGATTGTGTAATATGGGTGCAGAGCTTTGGTGCCTCTGGAACTGCTGCCTAATGCTGACTGTGGTGAAAGTGTGTGGTAAAACTGTGTGGAAATCCAACCTGGCCTTAGTCCTTCAAGTACATCTGTGCTGCACTACCCCACACACACACTCCTCTGTCAGTGCTGCTTCCATGGTAATGGCTTTTGATGACTGAGTTTCCTCAAATCAAGATAGATTAACTATCGTGCCTGTTCCATCACTTATACCAGTCCAGTGTGTGAAACTTCAGGTGTTTGAGGGGAGTATGGGTAATGAAATGTATTTTGCACTGCTGGAGCTGGCAGGCTCTCTCTCATGACAGCTGGCCTTGGAATTTGCCGATGAGAAAGCCAAAAGTGTGGGCTATTCTTCACCTATGATGTCATTTATTCTTTTACTCAGTACCAGAAGATCACCATGGATACAGTTATTTGTGAATCACAGCACTGGGCATTTGGGTACTGTGAATTCTGGCTAATGTTTTCATTCTTTTCATTTTCTTGCACTCCACCCCAATTGTTTACACACACATGCTCTAATTAAAGACTAGCGATCATAATTACTGTGAATGTGAAGTGGCAAACATGAAGAAAGAGTAGGGATGGGTAAATAATCCATTCCTATATGCATTATAATTCCATTATAAGTGCCAACATCTACAGTTTAGCCGTAGAATTAAGAATTCTTGACAGTGATAGATGGGGAGAGAGCTGAAAACCTAATGTCTTCTGCTTTTTAAGATACAGTGGTGCTTGAAAGTTTGTGAACCCTTTAGAATTTTCTATATTTCTGCATAAATATGACCTAAAACATCATCAGATTTTCACACAAGTCCTAAAAGTAGATAAAGAGAACCCAGTTAAACAAATGAGACAAAAGTATTATACTTGGTCATTTATTTATTGAGGAAAGTGACCCAATATAACATATCTGTGAGTGGCAAAAGTATGTGAACCTTTGCTTTCAGTATCTGGTGTGACCCCCTCGTGCAGCAATAACTGCAACTAAACATTTTTGGTAACTGTTGATCAGTCCTGCACACCGGCTTGGAGGAATTTTAGCCCATTCCTTCCATACAGAACAGCTTCAACTCTGGATTTTTGGTGGGTTTCCTCACATGAATGGCTTGCTTCAGGTCCTTCCACAACATTTCGATTGTATTAAGGTCAGGACTTTGACGTGGCCATTCCAAAACATTAACTTTATTCTTCTTTAACCATTCTTTGGTAGAACGACTTGTGTACTTAGGGTCGTTGTCTTGCTGCAGGACCCACCTTCTCTTGAGATTCAGTTCATGGACAGATGTCCTGACATTTTTCTTTAGAATTCGCTGGTATAATTCAGAATTCATTGTTCCATCAATGATGGCAAGCCGTCCTGGCCCAGATGCAGCAAAACAGCCCCAAACCATGATACTACCACCACCATGGTATCCTACAGATGGGATAAGGTTCTTATGCTGGAATGCAGTGTTTTCCTTTCTCCAAACACAATGCTTTTCATTTAAACCAAAAAGTTCTATTTTGGTCTCATCTATCCACAAAACATTTTTCCAGTAGCCTTCTGGCTTGTCCATGTGATCTTTAGCAAGCTGCAGATGAGCAGCAATGTTTTTTTTGGAGAGCAGTGGCTTTCTCCTTGCAACCCTGCCATGCACACCATTATTGTTCAGTGTTCTCCTGATGGTGGACTCATGAACCAATTAGCCAATGTGAGAGAGGCCTTCAGTTGCTTAGAAGTTACCTTGGGGTCCTTTGTGACCTCACCGACTATTACACGCCTTGCTCTTGGAGTGATCTTTGTTGGTCGACCACTCCTGGGGAGGGTAACAATGGTCTTGAATTTCCTCCATTTGTACACAATCTGTCTGACTGTGGATTGGTGGAGTCCAAACTCTTTAGAGATGGTTTTGTAACCTTTTCCAGCCTGATGAGCATCAACAACACTTTTTCTGAGGTCTTCAGAAATCTCCTTTGTTCATGCGATGATACACTTCCACAAACATGTGTTGTGAAGATCAGACTTTGATAGATCCCTGTTCTTTAAATGAAACAGGGTGCCCACTCACACCTGATTGTCATCCCATTGATTGAAAACACCTGACTCTAATTTCACCTTCAAATTAACTGCTAATCCTAGAGGTTCACATACTTTTGCCACTCACAGATACGTAATATTGGATCATTTTCCTCAATAAATAAATGACCGGCGGCACGGTGGTGTAGTGGTTAGCGCTGTCGCCTCACAGCAAGAAGGTCCTGGGTTCGAGCCCCATAGCCGGCGAGGGCCTTTCTGTGCGGAGTTTGCATGTTCTCCCCGTGTCCGCGTGGGTTTCCTCCGGGTGCTCCGGTTTCCCCCACAGTCCAAAGACATGCAGGTTAGGTTAACTGGTGACTCTAAATTGACCGTAGGTGTGAATGTGAGTGTGAATGGTTGTCTGTGTCTATGTGTCAGCCCTGTGATGACCTGGCGACTTGTCCAGGGTGTACCCCGCCTTTCGCCCGTAGTCAGCTGGGATAGGCTCCAGCTTGCCTGTGACCCTGTAGAAGGATAAAGCGGCTAGAGATAATGAGATGAGATGAGATGAAATAAATGACCAAGTATAATATTTTTGTCTCATTTGTTTAACTGGGTTCTCTTTATCTACTTTTAGGACTTGTTTGAAAATCTGATGATGTTTTAGGTTATATTTATGCAGAAATATAGAAAATTCTAAAAGATTCACAAACTTTCATGGACCACTGTAAAGCAGCAGTCAGACTGTAAATAAATTTGCTCAGTGCAAAGATACAAGATGATGATTTTAAGACAGTTACTGTGTCCTGTGTATGTCATTAGTCAGCATGATTTGATCCATTACCACTACTGTAGTAGTAGCTGTCCCATAAGTTTTGTCAAGTCAATTCAAGTCAATTTATTTATATAGTACATTTAAAAAAACAACAGGAGTTGACCCAAAGTGCTTTACAGGCATAGTTAGTAATAAACTTAAAAACATAGCCTAGCTAGGCTTATAGCTCAGAGCTGAGGCACCACAGAATTACAGCTGGAATAAATACAGAAGAGAATATATAATAACAACAATGATAATAGTACAAGAACAAATAATAATAAAAGCAGTGCAAAGTTGTAAAAAAGGAAAAATCACTAAAAAAAAGCACATAAGTTTTGTGCGTCTATACCCTCATCCAACGGGTGTTGTAGCAATGGCCACACACTGTCACTGGCTGTCCATCGCTAGTGATGATGACTGCTTCATTAGGATGCGCAGAAACGCAGATGGGCCGCAATGCCTTCTTTCTCCTTTCCTAATGAAGCGCCTTGCACAGTAAGGTAAGACAAACAATGTTGTGCCCCCATCGTGTTGTCTCTCTGGACCTCCAGACCTAATGCCAAGTGGTGCACAAAAGTGCCACAGACCTGACAGGTATGGAAGTTGCCCCGCGGTGACAACTGATTTGCCGAGTGATGTCATCTGTTGGCCATTTGAGTGACTCTTCCGCATGCCATCAGGTGGTGTGCCATTGACCCTGTTGGGTTCATCTGCCACATTGTGCGTCTATACCTTCATCCAATGGGAGTTGTAGCAATGGCCACACTCTGTCTCCTGCTGTCCATCGCTATCGATGATGACTGCTTCATTAGGATGCGCAGAAACGCAGATGGGCCACGACGCCTTCTTTCTCCTTTCCTAATGAAGCGCCTTGTACAGTAAGGTAAGACAAATGATGTCGTGCCCTCATCATGTTGTCTCTCTGGACCTCCAGACCTGATGCCAAGTGGTGTACAAAAGTGCCACAGACCTGACGGGTATGGAAGTTGCCCCGCAGTGACAACTGACTTGCTGAGCGATACCATCCGTTGGCCATTTGAGTGACTGTTCCGCATGCCATCAGGTGGTGTGCCATTGACCCTGTTGGGTTCATCTGCCACATTGTACCGAAAAGTGTCCTGCTGCCAGCGCCTTATAGGTGATGTGATATTTAACCCATAGCTGGAACCCAGGCAGATGCTACCACTCTGGGTCAGAGCGGACCTGGGAGCAACAATGACTAAGGGGTGACTCCACTTTCCCCAGTACTCAAGTCCTCCTGGACCTGAGACTCACCACCGGTTGCAGTTTAAAGTCATACCCAAGACTAAGGCCACAATCATGCCCCTTTTCCACCAAAGCAGTTCCAGGGCTGGTTCGGGGCCAGTGCTTAGTTTGGAACCGGGTTTTCTGTTTCCACTGACAAAGAACTGGCTCTGAGGCCAGAAAAACTGGTTCCAGGCTAGCACCAGCTCTTTGCTGGGCCAGAGGAAAGAACCGCTTACGTCAGCGGAGTTGTTAAGACCAACAACAATAGCAAGACTGCGAAAGGTCGCCATTTTTAAGCGACGAGAAGCAGCAGCTATACAAACGCGAAGTCATCCATTATTGTTGTTGTTATTGTTGCTGCTTCTTCTTCTCCGTGTTGTTGTTGCTTCGATGTTCGCGCCAAGGTTTATGCAAACACAGCGACGTAACTGACGTATACAGTGACGTAATGACGTGGCTTCCCTTAGCACCCTGAGCTATGGAAAAGCAAATTGGTTCCTAGCTGGCTCACAAGTTGAACGAGTTGTGAACCAGCACCAGCACTGGCCCCGAACCAGCCCTGGAACTGATTTGGTGGAAAAGGGGTATCTGAGACTTTAATTTACCCTTTGATGCAAAACATATGCACACCCCTTCTAATGCACAACATGGGTCAAAAATGACCCGCATTCATTTTCCAGGTTATTTCATGCTGACTGAGTTTTTCTATGCTCTATCTTTTGAAATCAATTTATTTTATGATTGAATATTCCAAGTATTCTTTAAATATATTGTTTTTAATTACCACAAATCATTAATTTAATTTTTTCTTTCCTACTTTATGAACAAAAATACTTTTTATATTACTACACATGGGTCATCCAAGTGTGATTTAAAATTAAATGTCTTAATACTATAATAATAATTTGTTTCAAGTAATTACTTTAGCAGTGAATGGGGCCAGTTATTTATTTATTAACTATGTAGTTAGCTAAGCCAACTACAATAAAATTAGCTAACTAAAGTAGAATATGTCAACAGCTAGGTAGCTAATAGTAATTACTTGTAACTTTCTGACAAGTAATCTACTCACTCTCAAGGTAACCTAAACATAATCAATTTTTTTCTAAGGTAATGTGAGAACAATTGAAAAACATTACTTACATGTATTCGATGGGCAAAGGGCGCTGTGCTGAGCTGTGAAATGTCTGACACAAGCACAATTCACAGTTCCCACCAAATGCTGTAGTAAATGCATGCGGGTCATTTCTGACCCATGTGTGTAAACTTGATGTAGAATTACAAAAGCTGTGCTTGTTCATAACTTAAGAAAGGAAAAATAAAAATGATGATTTGTGCTAAACAAAAACAAGATATTTACTGCATATTTGGAAAAGTAAATGACAAAATGAATTTATTTCAAAAGTATCTCATAGAAACACTCAGCCATACATGAAATAACCTGGAAAATGAATGCAGGTCATTTTTGACCCATGTTGTGCATTAGAAGGGTAGTGATACAAAAAGGGTTTTTATTCAGAAAGTAAGAAAGGAAAAAATAAAATAAGGATGTATGATGATCAAAAACAAGTTAATTGAGGAATACCTTGAATACTGAATGATGGAATTAATTTATTGCAAAGATATAGAAGATAAAAACTCAGCCGGGTCACTTTTGACCCATGTTTTGCATCAAAGGGTTAAAAAAAAAAAAGTCTGACACTACCAGAACTGTCAGCTGTCTTTGGTTGCAATGGCACTAAATCGACCATCACAATATACATTTTGAGACCACTGACATCAACCCATGACCAAAGAATGCACAAATATTCTGACAACAAAATTGTATTAAAAATCAACCAGTGTAAACCCAGCCTTACTGAATACTTTTGCTTTGCTCCATCTTTCTGTAAGTGGGTGGGGACTGTGGTATCCTGAGTCTGGACATTTGCCTTGTCATTGTCTCCTGTTGCTTAGTGCCCAGAGAAAAATATATAGGCGTCTTGTCGAATAACATAGTCTTTTTGTGGTAAAATTCTGTTGGTCTTTTGTTCTGTTTGCCTGCTAGGATTTTCTTGTTACCAATGTTGGAACCTCTGTAATTCACTTTTGAGAGATTTTGCACTGTACGTAGGCTTCTGGGTTTTTTTTCTTCTTTTTTTTTTTAAATCAACATTACTAATTTCTGATGAAAAAAAAGAACAGTAAAACACAGTTAAGAAATTCTATTTGTGGTGATAAATCAGAATGATAATTAATTAATTGTTCTTTAGTCTGTCTCTCTGGTTTTCCTGTAAATAGAACCCTCTTACACAGGCTTAGGTTGTAGAACACATAGAAATGTAGAAACCTTAACCCAGTGGCACACTGAATTAAAATCAGACTATGAAGTGCCTATGCATTTCCATCCGCAGGTAAGATAAATATTTAAGTTAGAATTTCTGTTAAATTTTTGTTTGCCTTAAATATTTGCAGGCCTTTAGAGTAGCCTAAAATAATTGTGACTACATAGAAAATTTATTTCCAGGTCATGAAATATATGTTTAATATACTAATATGAGTTACAGGGGTGTACATAAATAAAACTCCCCCAGAAGTCTGCATAATGCTCGCTCTGTGTGCACGTGCCATACATCTACAGTACATACCATATGTCATGACTGTTCCACATACCACACAGACATGCATATACACCCCCCCAAACCGTCTCTCTCTCTCTCTCTCTCTCTCTCTCTCTCTCTCTCTCTCTCTCTCTCAATAGCCCCATTTAACACCACTAGGTCTGGTACTGTTTTTCTGAGGTCTGAAGGAAAACATTTCGATGGACCCTAATGGACCCTAAAAGAGAGTGTAAGTGCATGTGTACCATTCTGTTCTGCTCAAGGTGTTGAGACTCATTCTGTTTTAGTCGTTGTCTATTCTGGGCAGAACTGCAAGGTTCTATGGTGAATTATTTAGAAGGAAAAAGACATAACATGGATTGGGGAAACTAATTAAAGTAAATAGGATTTTTTGGGGGAGATAATTAGGTGCTCATTGAGGGACAGAAGGTTGTATTTAGGGAGAAAATGAGGTGACATTAGTGCAGACTGGGCTGTCTTTGTTTTGCTTTTGGACACAGAGTAATGAACATAAACCTAAAGAGCATTGCACATGGTCTCAATGGAAATTATAGGGGTTCAGAGAAAGACACGGTTAATAACTACATTCTTGAAGATGTCATGTGTGATTTCAGCGTGTGTGTGAATTCCTCATGTGTGACGTGTGTTTTTTGGCAGCACTACTAGAGCCCGTGATTTATCGCCATTGTGTATCTGGACAACCGGCCTAAAAGCAAACACACGCGCGCACACGCACGCACACACACACACACACACACACACACACACACACACACACACATATCAGGCCACACATTTCCTTTCGACACATGGAGACCCAATTCTGACACAGACTCAATACTTACACAATTATACACTCACGCACACATTAAAACACACAAACATGCAGGAATGAAATGATGCATCATCAAAGCATGTTTGGTATGGCTACAGTACAAAAGCCTGAGAAGAAACTGAAAAGGGAAGAAACTGAAAAGAGAAAAGGCTATAGTGAACACTTAGATATGACTAGTTTAGAAAAGCACAGTTTTCTTCTACGTTACGATGCAAATACAGATGCAAATTTTATATACATTTTAGGTAGTAGTCTGTCAATATAATAATAAGAGATATCACAAAACCTATATCACAAAACTTGTTCACAATTCATGATATACACTCAGCATCCACTTTAATAGCAACAGCTGTACACCTGCTCATTTGTGCAGTTACCCAATCAGTCAAACATGTGGCAGCAGCAGCACACTGCAGAAAATCATGCAGATACAGGTCCAGAGCTTCACTTAATGTTCACATCACACATTAGAATCTGGGAAAATATGGCATGGTTGTTGGTGCCAGATAGGCTGGTTTAGAACCCATTGATCTCCTGGAATTTCACACACAACAGTCTCTAGAGTTGAAACAGAATGCTGATTTTATATATTGTGCTGCTGCCATGTGATCGACTGCACAGGTGTACAGGTGTTCATATTAAAGTCGATGGTGAGTGTATATACACACACACACACATTGTAGGGTTCTAACTACACCAAAATATCAGCGTAGTGGCACCAGTCATAACGGCTGGCACCAGTCATAAGCTCATGGGTTCTATATGCTCGGAGAAGCATTCTAGTGCATTTCCTGGCACTTGCAGTCACTCTTTTTTAATAATGTTAATGAGATTTTTTTTTTTGCCAAAAGTTGCTGTGATTGTTTTTGATTGAAGACTTATTATAATTAATATTCAACTACATTGGTGACATATTTATGGAATAAGAATAAAACAGCCAGTTGATGTTCACCAAGTGTCAGCTTTATTTTCAGCTTCAACCATTCAACTACAATACATAACTCTCCAGATCTAACTCATATCATACCTTCCCCTATTGACCATTACTCCGACAGTTTCAATGCACCATGTTACATCATAAAATAAAATAAAAAATGCCAGGGACCAGCATGTATTACGTGCATGGCGCATAAGTGCCTTTTAACATGGATGGCACTTTACTGCGAGCACAGCATAAGGAAGGAGGTAAAGTGGACTAGCATGATGAGTGACAATCTCCATACGGAAATACTCGGGCAGCTATGCATTGGGCGCTTACATGGACAGAGAGTGGAGTATGTCCAAATTGTTCATGTGCAACCACGTGACAAAAACAGTGACGTAAGCACCCGCCGCTATGTCAGATGATATACAAATCCAAAGTGCAAGGACATGTACATAAGTAGTATATTTTATTAACATATTTTGAGATTCTAATTATTCTTGTTTTTATATTATTAACCCAACAATCCTTTATATTTCCAATAATAAAGATCTTTGACAAAATAGAGTACAAATACAGTCTAAAAGCATACAATAAAAACATCACTAAGAAAGTAATACTATTTTATGCTAATTCTATTTTCTTTTTATAGACAAAGTAAAATCACACAAATCAAAAGGAAACATCGATGGAGATAAAGAACACAAGGCACAGCATACTTTGGCAATCTTATCAAGTTAAACCAGCTTCCAATATTTTTTTTTTCTTAAAGGGGAACTGAAGTCATTTTTAAACTTGCTTTATTTCTTAATTAACGTGTTATTCAATTACGTTTTCGGTTTTAGTAACCTTATATCGTGACTCGTATTGGCATATTATATTACACTTATCAGCCTTTTCGGTTTTTAGCCATGTTGAATGTAGTTCGTATGGTCCACGGCAGGCGTCGCTTATCCACGCGATTTTCACAAAACTTGTGCGAGACTTCAAACGTGAAGTGTCAGCGCTACCATTTTGAAAACTGTTTACACAGCGGCCAGATCGCCATATCATTCCAATTTAGATTAATTTCAAGATTTGCCAGCTTCATCAGTGATGAGATTATTCCATATGACTTCGAACCAACGTGGAGTAGAGAAGAGTTGGAAAGACAACAGGATAAGGACGAGTCCATCGCGCTGGTATGTACGTTATTACTGTCGCACAATTAAAACGTGCCAGATCAAGCGGCTGGTGGGTTTTCAAAATAATAAATACATGCATGTGTTTTTGTGATAAATACATATTATACTGAGCGCATTTCCCACATAATCCTCACTAAGATTTTGGACAGCACTACAAAATGGCGTCCCCACTATATAGTGCCCTATATAGTGAGTAGGGAGCGATTTCAGACACGGAAAACTTCCGGCTTGATTACGTCAGCATTTGAAGGAGGGCGCGCGTGTCTTTTGACAACGTTGGCAGATGTTGGTCACTTTGATTTCCGCTGTACGTTTTACTTCCATCCTACGATGTCTCGCACAGGTCTCAGCGAATCTCATTTATGGCCATTGCTTTGACATATGGACTGATATATTACATAGCATATTTAAAACACTCATAACTTGCAATAGCAGTGACAGAATAGCTGTCAGAAATGCGTTCCTACATTTTATAAAATTAGATAAACAGAATTTTGATAATAAAAAATTTGCCTTCAGTTCCCCTTTAAGTTCCACCAATTAACAAGTCATATCTCTATTGCACTGCTCCATTTGAGATAATAGTGTAACCCAGTGAGTTCCGTCTGGCAACCACTTTGATGGTGCGTCTCTGCTTGGAGGGTTTCAGGCACAATTTCATTTGACTCTGTTACGTCTGTAAAACAATAAAGTAAAAGGAAGTTATTGAGTTACTGGAATGACATTGCTAATATCTCACCTGGCAAAATTGACCCACATTGTTCTTGTGTATCCAAACTCGCTAAGATTTGCGCTGCTTCTAATCTGGCTTTCTTGGCAGATCTTTCATTTATCCTGTTGCTTCGTGATACTGCGAGATGAGTTTTCGTCTTGATCTTATCGTGTCCTAATCTGAGTGTTGGTGCCCAAACTGGATTTGTTTTATTGCATGGGTTTTCCAGTGCTCCTGCAAGGTGAGAAGCAGAGTGTTCGCGTTAAAGCTCAAAAGTTCAATTTAATCAGCAGAAAACAGTTTTAATTAGCAATGAACTCTTGCCAAATATAAAGTGGTCACCACATATGCAGGTGTAATTAGCTTTCTCCTCAGTTAAGTTCTTACGATGTATGTTTTTGAACCATGGCGTTCTTCATCTGTTTTGTTGTGGTTTGTAATTATTTTGGGAATTCTGAAGAACCGTTTCTCTTTGTCACGAGTAGCATTATTACTGCAATTACAGTATATCCCGCACACAAAGTAGGCATTGCCTTTCTTCAAAGGCAATGAAACCAAAAGAAAATCATGAAGCATTGCAGCAGCTCACACATGAAGTGTTGGTTCCTGGTTATTGTTTTCCATCCAACATGGCGGACTTACGGGTGGGGATGTCAGGCATGACGTCACTTGCACACAAAGAATGTGGAACATTTGCGTGGTGACACGCTGACGCCGCCGTGTGGGGATAACAAGAGAAAATTAAACAAAAGACCACATTTTCAAGATTGACAAGTCTTTTTATTTGTGTAATGGCAACTTTTACAGGCGTGTCCACAATATTGTGGGCATAGCGGTAAGGAACCATTGCATATTGGCCCGATACGCTGAAAAGGCCTAGTTAGAACCCTGCAATTATTGGTTTTGCTTACAGTATGCCAGTGAAACAGTAGAGCCACATTAAAATCACCCATGAAAAAATGAATATATATAAAAGCTAGAATGGCACTCCATCAAGCCACATTTTCAGATTTGCATCAAAATCTAATCAATTGTTCCATTGCCCATGGCCCGCCTTTCCTCAAAATACTGTATGTTCACTACTTTTTGAGTTACGTTAGGGAAAGACAAACAAACAAACAAACAAACAAACAGAGGTGAAAACATAATGTCCTCCAACAATCTTAGCAGAGGTAATTTTCATTTCATTTCATTTTATTTGAAAGGGACCATATGCAATTAAAAACATAAATGTTGCCATTTGATGCATTGCACCAGAGTTAGCCTTAGGCTAATTTACATCTGCAGTCCCTACTTAAAAATACACATGGCACAGATAAAATTACTCAGCAAGTGTTGACATGAAGAATACAAATAAAAACAATACAGATAAAACATCAAATATCACTCAGCAAGTATTGACATAAAGAGTACAGATAAAAAAATAATAATAATAATGGACCATCTTGGGAAATTAACCTTTGAATATAGAAATTTAGTATATATTATAACATCCAATTATTCATAACTTTCAGGCTTGCAGTAGAACCTATGCTGGGAATACGGGGGATGAGGTGGGAATACAGCCCGATTGGAATGCCAATCTATTCCAGGGCAGTATGCATTGCACACACACATTTACACACTCATTGACACCTCAGGGCAATTTTAGAGTAAATAATTGGCCGACTGGTGGGAGGAAACTGAAAACATGGATGAAACTCACATGGATGCAAAGAGAACATTGGAAACCCCACAGACTGTAGCCCAAGCTCAGGACTCTGGAGCTGTGTGGCAACCATATACCACCCTAAATAATTCATATTAATGAAGCAATATGATGAACATATACTGTTTCTGGCAATTTAGGAAAGCTTGATTTTCAGTTGTTCTTGTTTTACTGCCATGCAAGAAAGCAACTGCTGTAGCAAATTAGAATTCATCACATAATATAAATATTTTATGAAGTAAATCATGTGGTACAAATGGAAACTTTGCAGAGCTGAATTAGAAAATTACTGGTTATTTATATAAGTCTATAACTATATTACAGTGATACAACTATATTACAATTATATTGCCCCATTTTGGACCAAAATAATTATTCTTGTTCAATTCCTGTAAATTTATTCAGCATTTAGGGTAAAACACTAAAAAAAGAAGTGCTAGGGAAGTGTGGAATTTTTGTCTGCTTTGTGTTTTTATTTGAAGCCACCAATCATGTGATCTGCTACTAGCTGCTGTTTCTTTGGCGAGTATTTCTGCACAGACAATGCACCTTTGTCTTTGAAGAAAGGATGCTGTGTAATGGCTATAATTATGACTCCAGAAGCAACAACGTTTTTTCTGTACCTCTGTAAATGTTGGCTTTTTACTACAACCCCACTTCCAATACAGTTGGGATGCTGTGTAAACTGTAAATGAAAACAGAATGCGATAATTTGCAAATCAGGGAAACCCTATATTTCATTGAAAATAGTACAAAGACAATATATCAAATGTTGAAACTGAAAAATGTTATTGTTTTTTGAAAAATAAGTGCTCATTTTGAATTTAATGTCAGCAGCACATTTCAGAAAAGTTGGGACGGGGACAACAAAAGACTGAAAAAGTGGTGTAATGCTAAAAAAAGAAATAACAATAATTTGGTTAAACAGCAACAGGTCAGCAACATGATTGGGTATAAAAAGAGCATCCCAGAGAGACCGAGTCTCTTAGAAGTAAAGATGAGGAGGGGTTCGCCACTCCGTGAAAGACTGCGTGGGCAAACAGTGCAACAATTTAAGAACTAGAAAAGCACTCGGAGAGCGCAGACCTCCGCCAAGAATCCTTTAAAAAAATCTGGGATCCAGAAGGTGATCTGGATCACCACCAAAATGTAATGGATTGTTACTTGTGGCCAGTCACACCTCTGGAAAAAATTTCAGAGCAATCCGTTCATAACTTTTTCCGTAATGTTGCTAACAGACAAACCAACCAACAAACAAACAAACCAACGCTACCGAAAACATAACCTCCTTGGTGGAGGTAATAACATTTCTCAGTGTAAAACTGCAAAGAATTTGGGGATCACATCATCTACGGTACATAATCTCATTAAAATATTCAGAGAATCTGGAGAAATCTCTGTATGTACAGTGGTGCTTGAAAGTTTGTGAACCCTTTAGAATTTTCTATAGTTCTGCAAAAATATTACCTAAAACATTATCAGATTTTCATGCAAGTCCTGAAAGTAGATAAAGAGAACCCAGTTAAACAAATGAGACAAAAATATTATACTTGGTCATTTATTTACTGAGGAAAATGATCCAATATTACATATCTGTGAGTGGCAAAAGTATGTGAACCTCTAGGATTAGCAGTTAATTTGAAGGTGAAATTAGAGTCAGGTGCACACATGCAAACTCCTCACCTTTCGGCGAAATTCGCCGTTTTGGTCCCAAAATAGGTCACTTGTGTGAATCGTGTAGATCCGAAGAGTTTTTTTTTGGGGGGGGTAGGCAGGCTACAACGCTATTGTTGCCAAACATTTCACTTACAAGGTTACAGCCAATCGAGATAAACAGTTACTAACACGCTTCTTTTCCATTGGAGTTCTGATCAGCTGGTGCGCAACCCACTGCTGGTTGCCAGTCCTCGCTTACGAATATTCCACAGATTCAGACCGCAAAGTCACCTTTTTATAGAGAGATCTGGCAACCTCATCTCGCGACTGAATCTGAATACCAATGGAACAGTTTCCAGCGCGCTCGGGGGTGAATAACCATGGGCGGATCTACCGGGGTGGCATATGCCACTCTAAAAGAAAGCCTTGCCACCCCTGCTGCTACCCCAGTTGGCAGCGACGAATTCAAAGAAAAATTACGGACAATTTGACATTTACGTGCGCGAATTTCCAATGTCCGACTGCGGCGAATGCAGCACGAGATAACGCCAGAGATTGGTTGTTTTGGAAAATTGAGAGGCGCGAAGCGAGGGAGCCAGGAGTCGCGAGGAAAGGAGACACGGGAGGAAAGGGGTAAAAGCTGATTAACTATCTATCAAAAAATGAAATTATAATGAATGAACAGTGCTAGTATAGTTGCGATGCTGATTTTGAGAGGATAAAAATCAGGTTGGAGAAGGTTATTTAGCTAACTATACATGTAAGGCAAAAAAAAAAAAGTGTGTTTCCGGTAACCCGACCGATCGAGAATTTCCGCGTCGAAATTGCCGACCGTAAAGTTTTTATTACAAATTTCCCTCGATATTTTAGTGTAAGCAGCGTTAGTTTGTCATAATTTTTTGTTTCAACGCATTCAAGTTGTGAAAGAAACGATAAAAAGTAAAATGTTTTGCCACTTCTATCAGCCCTCCTGGCTGTAATGCAAACTGCTTCCTCTTCAGTATACAAGTGCACTTCCATGGCAGGGAAAAACACTACATTTTGCCGCCTATGTAGTCCCCTATTTATACAAATAGGAGTCATTCAGGATTCAGCCATGTTTTTGCTCGACCCAAGTTCTACAGTAGGCTAGGCGAGGCCGGCTGCTTTTAATGGAAGTAGCCTAGCCTAGGACGTTAAACCATATTTTCACGTTATTTCTTGATAAGGTGTTTTCACATTATCACATGAAAATATCATGAAATTACGTGATATGTTATTACATGATAAATATATTGTAAAAACGTGATAACTCTGTTAACAATATCTTTTCACGTAATTACTTGAGTCTAAGCCAATTTTTTTTTTTTGAGTGTGGCAGCAATACGCTCCCGCAGATCATAACTCGAACTCTTGCGATATTTTTTTTATTCGTTTAAAGATTTAAAACACTTATTTTATTATGATGTGTGGTATAAAGGATTCTGTGCCAAAATACTATTTTGTAAGATGTTTACTTGTGTTAATTTTTTCGAACAAAATAAAACAAATTAAGAAAAAAAAATTCCTACCTACCGACCTTGTTTTAGTATTTCATGTTACCTGAAACACACTTTTTTTTTTTTTTTGGCCTAATGTTAGCTAGGTCTGACATTAGTTTTGTGTAAAGTCGGCCACAAAAGTTAATATTGATTCACCGTCTGTGAAGGAAAACATTGCTATTGGCTGAAGCTTATGATTCAAATATTGAGGATCTTAAACATGAGTTACATCAGACGAGGAGAGTACTAGACAGAAAAAAGGGGGAACAGGAGAGTCCTACCACTCTCATGGAGTTCACTGTTTTTGGACCCATACCAAGATGATGATGTTGGGTTTTTTTTTGAGTTGTTCAGGTTGTGTAAAATAGCGGTTGTCTTGCCTGTGAGCAGTGCATCCTGTGAACGAAGTTTTTCATCTCTCAGGCTCATAAAGACTTATTTGCGGTTGACTATGACAGAAAAGAGACTATCAAGTTTGGCTGTACTCAGCATTGAATCAAAGCGCACAAAAGCATTAGATCTTGATAAATTTGTGAAGCGTTTTGCTGAGCAACATGGAAATCGCCGCATTCAGCTGTTGTAGGCATGACAAGTTCATGTTCTGCTCACTGCTGAGCCTTTACAAAGCGTGAGGAAAAAAACTATAAAATGTGACACTGGTGTAAATGGTTTAAATCATGCTGAACTTGAAGCAGTGTTGTTATTGTTGTTTTTTAGTGTCTGTTCTTTTGCATATACAGTATAAAACTGTCCAGAAACGGTATAGACCTCATCTGAGAATGTGTGTTCTTCGTGAACAATAAAGGCATGAGATTAAGTTTATCTGTATGAGTTTGCAAATGGCAGTCTGTGCCCTTTTGTAGTGTGTACATACTATTTGTCGTCAAACTGTGATTAAATTCAGTATATATACATGTCTGTAATACGTTGCCACCCCTCAAAAATTCCTGCCCCCCTCTTGCCACCCCATAAATATTTTTCTAGATCCGCCCCTGATTTCACATAGGTGATGTCTTTAAGAAAATTGACAGACCGGGATTGGCCAGGTGTGTCCTCTGGGGTAGGTCTGTTAGATAGCACAGGCAGTAATATATACCTTTTTGTAAATAGCCCACTGTGTTGTACACAGGGGTGAAAATTAACTTCACAAAATATCAAACTTTACCGGCCACTGACAAATAAATGGTACAATTTACCAGCCACTCAACAGTAACTTATTAAGACATGTTTATGGAAAGTTATTTTGTACTGTATTAAATTCAAGATGTCACTGGTTGCAATTTTTTTTGTAACGTAGACTACGAAATGTACTTTTGCGCGCGTGCCGTGTCCCCGTGCATCCTTCTCACCTTTTTCACCCCTGACCAGTTTGCATGCCTGCAGGTGTTTTCAATCAATGGGATGACAATCAGGTGTGAGTGGGCACCCTGTTTTATTTAAAGAACAGGGATCTATCAAAGTCTGATCTTCACAACACACGTTTGTGGAAGTGTATCATGGCACAAACAAAGGAGATTTCTGAGGATCGCAGAAAAAGCATTGTTGATGCTCATCAGGCTGGAAAAGGTTACAAAACCATCTCTAAAGAATTTGGACTCCACCAATCCACAGTCAGACAGATTGTGTACAAATGGAGGAAATTCCAGACCATTGTTACCCTTCCCAGGAGTGGTCAACCAACAAAGATCACTCCAAGAGCAAGGCGTGTAATAGTCGGTGAGGTCACAAAGGACCCCAGGGTAACTTCTAAGCAACTGAAGGCCTCTCTCACATTCGCTAATGTTAAAATTCATGAGTCCACCATCAGGAGAACACTGAACAACAATGGTGTGCATAACAGGGTTCCAAGGAGAAATCCACTGCTCTCCAAAAAGAACATTGCTGCTCGTCTGCAGTAAAGATCATGTGGACAAGCCAGAAGGCTATTGGAAAAATGTTTTGTGGACAGATGAGACCAAAATAGAACTTTTTGGTTTAAATGAGAAGCATTATGTTTGGAGAAAGGAAAACACTGCATTCCAGCATAAGAACCTTATCCCCTCTGTGAAACATGGTGGTGGTAGTATCATGGTCTGGACCTGTTTTGCTGCATCTGGGCCAGGACGGCTTGCCATCATTGATGGAACAATGAATTCTGAATTATACCAGCGAATTCTAAAGAAAAATGTCAGGACATCTGTCCATGAATTGAATCTCAAGAGAAGGTGGGTCATGCAGCAAGATAATGACCCTCAGCACACAAGTCATTCTACCAAAGAATTGTTAAAGAAGAATAAAGTTAATGTTTTGGAATGGCCAACTCAAAGTCCTGACTTTAATCCAATCGAAATGTTGTGGAAGGACCTGAAGCGAGCAGTTCATGTGAGGAAACCCACCAACATCCCGGAGTTGAAGCTGTTCTGTACGGAGGAATGGGTTAAAATTCCTCCAAGCTGGTGTGCAGGACTGATCAACAGTTACCGGAAACGTTTAGTTGAAGTTATTGCTGCACAAGGGGGTCACACCAGATACTGAAAGCAAAGGTTCACATACTTTTGCCACTCACAGATATGTAGTATTAGATCATTTTCCTCAATAAATAAATGACCAAGTATAAAATTTTTTTCTTTCATTTGTTTAACTGGGTTCTCTTTATCTACTTTTAGGACTTGTGTGAAAATCTGATGATGTTTTAGTTCATATTTATGCAGAAATAGAGAAAATTCTAAAGGGTTCACAAACTTTCAAGCACCACTGTAAGGAACAAGGCTGAAAACTGATACTGGATGCCTGTGATCTTCAGGCCCTCAGGAGACACTGCATTAAAAGCGGACATGTGTCTGTAGTGGAAATCACTGTATGGGCTCAGGAACACTTCAGAAAACCATCGTCTGTGAAAACAGTTCATTACTGCATCCACAAATGCAAGTTAAAACCAGATATAAACAATATCCAGAAACACTGCCACCTTCTCTGGGCCTGAGCTCTTTTACGGTGGACTGAGGTGAAGTGGAAAATTGTCCCGAGGTCTGACGAATCAAAAGTAAAAATTATTTTTAGAAATCATGGACACCATGTCCTCCAGGCTAAAGGGGAGAGGGACCATCCGGCTTGTTATCAGGGCACAGTTCAAAAGGCAGCATCTGTGATGGTATGAGGGGGCATTAATGCACATGACGTGTGTAGCTTGTACATCTGGGAAGGCATCATTAATGCTGAATGATATGTACACGTTTCAGATCAATATGCTGCCATCCAGACAAAATCTTTTTTTCAGGGAAGGCCTTCCTTCTTTCAGCAAGAGAATGCCAAACCACTTTCTGCACATATTAAAACTGCATGGCTCTGTCGTAAAAGAGTCCAGGTGTTAAACTGGCCTGCCTGCAGTCCAGACCTGTTTCCCATTGAAAACATTTGGTGCATTATGAAGCGCAAAATATGACAAAGGAGACCCCAAACTGTTGAGCAACTGAAATTGTATATCAGGCAAGAATGGGATAACATTTCTCTTTCAAAACTACAGCAACTGGTATAATAATAATAATAATAATAATAATAATGCATTTTATTTATAAGTGCCTTTCAATATACCCAAGGACACTGTACAGTTTAAAATTCAAGGGTCTCCTCAGTTCCCAAATGTTTACAGAGTGTTGTTAAAAGTTGAGGTGATGCAACACAGTAGTAAACATGCCCCTATCCCAAATATTTTGAGTCGTGTTGCTGGCATCAAATTCAAAATGAGCATATATATTAAAAAAAACAAACAATAAAATGTCTTAGTTTCAACATTTTCATCTGTTGTCTTTGTACGATTTTCAATGAAATATAGGGTTTCCATGATTTGCAAATAGTCAAGTTTATTTTTATAGCACTTTTAACAATAGACGTTGTGTTAGGACTGGGACTGTTTTGGCCTCTAGAGGCCGCTGTTATTTCCATCTTGTCATGTTTGTTTTGGCCTCTAGAGGCTGCCACTGTGTTTTTGTGTTTGTCTTCATTGCCTGTTTCCTGCCCTGCCCTATTCCTTAATTAGTGTGTGTATAAATACCCCTCTGTTTGTTCCCTTGTCACGGAGTCTTTTTCCTATGCTATGCTGTTAGTGCTAGTTCCCTCTGTCGCATGTACCTTGCCTGTGTCTTTGTATTCTTGGTTTTTGCTTCTTTCTTTTGGACTTTGTGGATTTTGTTTTGACCTTTTGATCTTCTGAGCGTTTGAGTTTTTGCCTCTTCTTTTCTTAGTTGGATTTTGGACTTTGACCCTTTGGATATTTTTGTTTTTTGTACATCTTCTGAGCTTTTGGATTATCCTTTTGTTTTTTCCTTTGGACTGTACATAGTGTCAGCGTTGGATTATACTTTTTGTTTTTTTTGTTTTTTGCCCTGGATTGTATATAGTGTACATAGTATAAATAAACTGTTTTTGCTACTTTCTACTTTCGCCTCACGCCTCTGCACTTGAGTCATTCCCCTGGTGGCCTAGTGGGGGTTTGCTGAATCATTACACCAGTGACCCGGGTTCGATTCCCAGCAAAACCCTAACAGAAAGACTCCGTCATGACCGACTCAGCAGAGGCTGCTTCAACTGTCTACCCGGCAAACCTTCAGGGAATTATGGCAGCTCCGACATGCTTCGGAGTGACCATGGACGTTCATGGACGAAAGCTCACAAGCCAATGTGAGGCCCTTGCTTGCCACGAGGTACTGCTTCAGCAAATTGGGAAAACCCTGGCACAGCTGACACCTCTGCCTGCATCTCCTCATCCTGATCCAGCTCCTGTTCCTGCTCCAGTGCCTCCCGCCACACTGTCTCCTTCACCTCGTGAACCCAGCCTTCCTGCACCACAGAGGTATGACAGCAAGCACAGTGAGTGCCGGGAGTTCCTTACCCAGTGCCAACTCACCTTTGAGCTCCAGCCTACCACCTACACTATGGATCGCCTTTGTGATAACCTTGTTAGCTGGTAAGGCACGAGCTTGGGCAACAGCTATCTGGCAGAGACGGGGACCCGAGTGCTCTGATTTTGAACTGTTTACTGAAGAGATGCTTCGGGTCTTCGACCAGGTGGACATCAGTACCGACGCAGCCAGAAAGCTCATGTCCATCCGGCAAGGAGGAAGCGTCGCAGACCACGCCATATCATTCCGGACGCTCGCAGCAGTCAGCGGATGGAATGAGGCTGCCCTGGTTTCAGCCTTTCACCATGGTTTGTCTGACCCCATCAAAGACGGCCTGGCCTCTATTGGATGCCCAAGTGACCTCGAAACTCTGATCTCACATTCTACTCGCCTTGACAGCAGGATGAGAGAACGCCACCAAGTCCTGAGCCTCCCCGGCCTCCCTGCCTCTACCTGGAACCTGTCTACCTCCTCCAGTAACTGTCCAGAGCCCATGCAAGTTGGCCGTACTCGTCTCTCCGTAGCCGAGAGGGAGCGCAGAAGGAGGGACAAGTGCTGCATCTACTGTGGCAAGCCTGGTCACTTCCGAGCATCATGTCCCAAGCTCTTGGGAAAAGGACCGCCCCGTCCAGCTGAGGGAGGGTTGTGACGGGGCCTACCCTCTCTCCCGGACTCCCTGGCCAAGGAATCTACATCCCGGTCTCCATCTCCTGGGGTGAGTCCGTCCACTCTTGTCAAGCCTTGTTAGACTCAGGGGCGGCTGGAAACTTTATGGATATCCACTTCGCCCAAAGCATCAATGTCCCGACTGCGCCTCTTGAAGTCCCACTGTCTGTGTCTGCCCTCGATGGCCAAGCGTTAGGTGATGGAAGAGTCACCCAAGTTACTTCTCCAGTCTTCCTCCAGTCTCAAGGTCACAAGGAAGAAATATTCCTGCACCTGATTCCTTCACCTGAGTTCCCAGTTATTCTAGGTCTTCCTTGGCTTACCCGCCACAACCCTCGTATAGACTGGGTCACTAGCCAGGTTGTGGAATGGGGCCCTGCGTGCCATGCCTCTTGTCTGCTCTCTAGCTCTCCTGTGTCTCCTGCCGAGCCCCCTGATCTCACCGAGCTATCTCAAGTTCCCACAGAGTACTGGGATTTGAAGGAGGTATTCAGCAAGAGCAGGGCCGCCGTTCTTCCTCCGCACCGGGCCTACAACTGTGCCATCGACTTGCTCCCTGGGACTACCCCTCCTCGTGGCAGACTGTTTTCCCTCTCTCAGCCAGAACGCAAGGCCATGGAGGAATACCTCAAAGACGCCCTGGTCTCTGGGTTCATTCGACCCTCCACCTCACCTGCTGGTGCCGGCTTCTTCTTTGTCGGCAAGAAAGATGGGGGGGCTCCGACCATGTATTGACTACAGGGGCCTGAATAAGATCACTGTGTGCAACCGATATCCCCTTCCGCTGATGTCCACAGCATTTGACCTGCTCCAAGGCGCCACCGTCTTCACCAAGTTGGACCTATGGAACGCATACCACCTCATCCGTATCCGACAGGGAGACGAGTGGAAGACTGCCTTTAACACCCCGTCTGGGCACTACGAATACCAGGTGATGCCCTTCGGACTCACCAACGCACCAGCTGTTTTTCAGGCCCTAATCAACGACGTCTTGAGGGACATGATTAACCTGTACGTTTTTGTCTACCTCGACGACATCCTTATCTTTTCCAAGACCATGCAGGAGCACCACCACCATGTCCGCCAGGTTCTCCAGAGGCTGCTACAGAACAATCTGTTCGCCAAGGCCCAGAAATGCGAATTTCATGTTCCCGAGGTCTCCTTTCTGGGTTTTATTGTACGGACAGGCCAACTCCAAATGGACCCAGCCAAGACCCTGGCCGTCCGGGACTGGCCCACTCCCAAGTCTGTCAAAGAGGTTCAGCGGTTCTTAGGATTTGCTAACTTCTACCGCAAGTTTATCAGGAACTTTAGTTCTGTAGCAGCACCCATGTTGGACCGCACCAAAGGGACAGGTGGATCTTATGTCTGGTCTCCTCAGGCGGAAAAGGCATTCAAAGACCTCAGGCACTGCTTCTGCATGGCACCCATTCTGGTCCTCCCGGACACCTCCCAACCATTCATCGTGGAGGTGGACGCCTTGGACAGTGGTGTCAGTGCGGTGCTCTCTCAACGTTCGGAAGGAAAGCTGCACCCCTGCGCTTACTTCTCCCACCGCCTGAGTCCTGCGGAGTCCCAGTACAATGTGGGGGATCGAGAACTGCTAGCGGTCAAACTGGCCCTTGAGGAGTGGAAGCACTGGCTGGAGGGAGCGCAACATCCATTCCTGGTTTGGACAGACCACAAGAACCTGGAGTACCTCCAGCAAGCCAAGAGACTGAACCCACGACAGGCTAGGTGGGCCCTGTTTTTCAGTCGGTTTGACTTCACCCTCTCGTACCGCCCCGGCTCCAAGAACACCAAACCTGATGCACTGTCCAGGCTGTTCTCTGCCACTAACAGGGAGAGTGAAGTCGGGCCTATTATCCCTGTGTCCCGGATTGTGGCCCCTGTCCGCTGGGGTATTGAGGAGGCCGTCCGACGAGCCCAACGCCACGACCCCGGTCCTGGGACAGGGCCACCGGGCCTCTTGTACGTCCCACATCAAGCCCGGGCCAAGGTTCTCCAGTGGGGTCACTCTTCCCCTCTCACTGCCCACCCGGGAGCTCGGAGGACCCTGGACTTCCTGAAAAGACACTTCTGGTGGCCTAACATGGAGAAGAAAGTAAGGTCATTTGTCCTATCCTGTGAGGTCTGCACCAGAACCAAGAACCCACGACAGCGTCCCCAGGGTCTCCTGCATCCTCTGACCATTCCCCGGCATCCCTGGTCCCACGTGGCAGTCGACTTCATCACGGGTCTCCCTGAGTCACAAGGTAACACTGTCATATTGGTCATAGTTGACAGATTCTCCAAGGCCTGCCGCTTTTTACCACTGTGCAAGCTCCCTTCTGCTCTTGAAACTACCAAACTATTATTCACTCATGTCTTCCGAGTCTTTGGTCTCCTGCAGGACATCGTCTCAGACCGAGGGCCCCAGTTCTCCTCCCGAGTGTGGCACGGGTTCTGCAAGGTCATCGGAGCCACTGCCAGCCTCTCCTCTGGGTTTCACCCACAGTCCAATGGCCAGACGGAGAGGCTCAACCAGGATCTGGAAACCACCCTGCGAGGCCTGGCTATGGATAACCCGACATCATGGAGCACCTGGCTGCCATGGGCAGAGTATGCCCACAACACCCTGCAGTCTTCGGCCACCAAGCTCTCGCCATTCCAGTGCTAAGTCGGGTTCCAGCCACCTCTGTTCCCGGACCAGGAGGAGGATGCGGGGGTGCCCTCGGTCAATCAATATGTGAGACGGTGTCGCAAGACCCGGAGCAAGGTCAGGAAGACCCTCATCCAGACCTCCAGAACCAACCAGACTCAGGCCAACCGCCATAGAAGACCTGCCCACGCTTTCCGCCCTGGGCAGCAGGTTTGGCTGTCCACTAAGGACTTTCCGCTGTGGGTGGAGAACCGCAAGCTTGCTCCTCACTACATTGGCCCCTTCAAGGTGGTGCGCAGGGTGAACCCTGTCGCCTACCGGCTCCAGTTGCCCCGGACTCTGAGGATCAACCCCACATTCCATGTTTCCCTCTTGCGGCCTGTACGGACGTCCACGTATGCCCCTGCCCCTAGGAACCCCCCCCCCCCCCCCCCCGCATCTTCCAGGGTCAGACTGTGTTCACCGTGCATCGCCTGCTTGACTCCCGCCTGGTCCGCGGCGGGCTTCAATATCTAGTAGATTGGGAGGGCCATGGCCCTGAGGAATGCTGTTGGGTCCCCGCCCGGGACATTCTAGATAAAGGACTATGCCGGGACTTCCATTCGGCCCATCCGGATCGCCCTGGGAAAGTCAGGAGACGCTCCTGGGGGGGGGGGTCCTGTTAGGACTGGGACTGTTTTGGCCTCTAGAGGCCGCTGTTATTTCCATCTTGTCATGTTTGTTTTGGCCTCTAGAGGCCGCCACTGTGTTTTTGTGTTTGTCTTCATTGCCTGTTTCCTGCCCCGCCCTATTCCTTAATTAGTGTGTGTATAAATACCCCTCTGTTTGTTCCCTTGTCACGGAGTCTTTTTCCTATGCTATGCTGTTAGTGCTAGTTCCCTCTGTCCCATGTACCTTGCCTGTGTCTTTGTATTCTTGGTTTTTGCTTCTTTCTTTTGGACTTTGTGGATTTTGTTTTGACCTTTTGATCTTCTGAGCGTTTGAGTTTTTGCCTCTTCTTTTCTTAGTTGGATTTTGGACTTTGACCCTTTGGATATTTTTGTTTTTTGTACATCTTCTGAGCTTTTGGATTATCCTTTTGTTTTTTCCTTTGGACTGTACATAGTGTCAGCGTTGGATTATACTTTGTTTTTTTTGTTTTTTGCCCTGGATTGTATATAGTGTACATAGTATAAATAAACTGTTTTTGCTACTTTCTACTTTCGCCTCACGCCTCTGCACTTGAGTCATTCCCCTGGTGGCCTAGTGGGGGTTTGCTGGATCATTACACCAGCGACCTGGGTTTGATTCCCAGCAAAACTCTAACACGTTGTCGCAAAGCAGCTTTACAGAAAATTCAAGACTTTAACCCTTTACGACATATGATGCCTTGTCTTTAGACTTTTTTCTTGTAAATATGTCTAAGAGTGAACAGTATATATACTGTGTATATATGTATGTATATATGTTTTGTATATATATATATATATATATATATATATATACACAAGGGTGGCTGTAGCAACTGCTTTAAGGGGTAAAGAGTTAAACATGAGCTAATTTTATCCCTAATCTATCCCCAATGAGCAAGCCTGTGGTGACGGTGGCAAGGAAAAACTCCCTCAGACGACATGAGGAAGAAACCTCGAGAGGAACCAGACTCAAAAGGGAACCCATCCTCATTTGGGTGATAACAGACAACGTGATTATAAATAACTTGCTTCTATAACAGTGTCCTATAGAGTCACAAAGTATAACTGTGTAATCAGAAAATTCATTATAGTTTTAACATTGTCAGTTTTGTTGAAGTTATAAACTGTTCAATATTGGAAACTTGAGTGCAAAACTGTTCATGACAACTGCAGTCCTAAAGTTAGCAAGTTAACTGTAGTCCTCAGCCATAGATGCATTACTGTAAGTGTCCAGAGCATCTTCCAAGTGCGACTTTCGACTGTCCATATGGGGCCGTCCTCCACAAGGAGCAATGTAATGAGACTCCAGCCAGATATAGGGCATCAGGCTGGATCAGGCAGGTCCGAGGAGCAGAAGAGGTCAGTATGTCGGTCACAGGATCGACATGTACAGTGGGGCAAAAAAGTATTTAGTCAGTCACCAATTGTGCAAGTTCTCCCACTTAAAAAGATGAGAGTGGCCTGTAATTTTCATCATAGGTATACGTCAACTATAAGAGGCAAAATGAGAAAAAAAAATCAGAAAATCACATTGTCTGATTTTGAAAGAATTTATTTGCAAATTATGGTGGAAAATAAGTATTTGGTCAATAACAAAAGTTCATCTCAATACTTTGTTATATACCCTTTGTTGGCAATGACAGAGGTCAAACATTTTCTGTAAGTCTTCACAAGGTTTTCACACACTGTTGCTGGTATTTTGGCCCATTCCTCCATGCAGATCTCCTCTAGAGCAGTGATGTTTTGGGGCTGTCGCTGGGCAACACGGACTTTCAACTCCCTCCAAAGATTTTCTATGGGGTTGAGATCTGGAGACTGTCTAGGCCACTCCAGGACCTTGAAATGCTTCTTATGAAGCCACTCCTTCATTGCCCGGGCAGTGTGTTTGGGATCATTGTCATGCTGAAAGACCCAGCCACGTTTCATCTTCAATGCCCTTGCTGATGGAAGGAGGTTTTCACTCAAAATCTCATGATACATGGCCCCATTCATTCTTTCCTTTACACGGATCAGTCGTCCTGGTCCCTTTGCAGAAAAACAGCCCCAAAGCATGATGTTTCCACCCCCATGCTTCATAGTAGGTATGGTGTTCTTTGGATGCAACTCAGCATTCTTTCTCCTCCAAACACGACAAGTTGAGTTTTTACCAAAAAGTTCTATTTTGGTTTCATCTGACCATATGACATTCTCCCAATCCTCTTCTGAATCATCCAAATGCTCTCTAGCAAACTTCAGACGGGCCTGGACATGTACTGGCTTAAGCAGGGGGACACGTCTGGCACTGCAGGATTTGAGTCCCTGGTGGCATAGTGTGTTACTGATGGTAGCCTTTGTTACTTTGGTCCCAGCTCTCTGCAGGTCATTCACTAGGTCCCCCCATGTGGTTCTGGGATTTTTGCTCACCGTTCTTGTGATCATTTTGACCCCATGGGGTGAGATCTTACATGGATCCTCAGATCGTGGGAGATTGTCAGTGGTCTTGTATGTCTTCCATTTTCTAATAATTGCTCCCACAGTTGATTTCTTCACACCAAGCTGCTTACCTATTGCAGATTCAGTCTTCCCAGCCTGGTGCAGGTCTACAATTTTGTTTCTGGTGTCCTTTGACAGCTCTTTGGTCTTGGCCATAGTGGAGTTTGGAGTGTGACTGTTTGAGGTTGTGGACAGGTGTCTTTTATACTGATAACGAGTTCAAACAGGTGCCATTAATACAGGTAATGAGTGGAGGACAGAGGAGCCTCTTAAAGAAGAAGTTACATGTCTGTGAGAGCCAGAAATCTTACTTGTTTTTAGGTGACCAAATATTTATTTTACCGAGGAATTTACCAATTAATTCATTAAAAATCCTACAATGTGATTTCCTGGATTCTTTCCCCCCATTCTGTCTCTCATAGTTGAAGTGTGCCTATGATGAAAATTACAGGCCTCTCTCATCTTTTTAAGTGGGAGAACTTGCACAATTGGTGGCTGACTAAATACTTTTTTGCCCCACTGTAACTCAGAGGGACAGACAGAGTGTGTGTGGTGGACGACACAGGTTGTTAGGTATGCCTAGTGTCAGCTAATGAGAAAGAACAGTGTACCGGTACATTTTGCAAATTATCACATTCTGTTTTTATTTACAGTTCACACAGCGTCCCAACGTTTTTCGAATTGGGGTTGTAACATACTTTTATTCCACAGGTTCACACACACCTTAGTGACTGACACACAGCTGTATTAAGGTTTCTTTGGAGCCTTTAGTGTAGTGCTCAGAACTCCTAATTTTAACTGGCTTATCTTATAAACAGTACATGATATTTAAGTAAATTTCTGATTGGAACAAGTTCCCTGCTGCTTCTTTATCTCAAGTCTTGGCAGATACTCTAACCAGTATCTACAGAGATCGGGTTTGCACATGCACGCGTGCGTGTGTATATGTGTGTGCGTGTGTGTGTGAGAGAGAGAGAGAGAGAGAGAGAGAGTTCAGCTGGCCTTGGCTTGTTGTATCTGTGTCTGTGTATGTGCTGGGAACGTTGTGTTCAGGATGTATTGGGCCCAGGAGAAGCCACGGGTGAATGACAGTGTGGCCGTCCATTAGGGAGAAACCTTTTTTGACCTTTGCCGGATGCTATATTACAAGCAAATTCATTAAAACCTCTCATTAAAAGGAACACGAACATGAACAGAGCTCTCTGGAGAAACAATGATGATATTGTATTTATACCCACCAAATGGAAGATATAATTTAATGCTTACGCTGCGAGAGACGTGAAACACATTATTTTTATCAATTTCAGAATCGGAGTATAATGTCCTCTGACTTGTGCTTGCGTAAAGTGAATCCTACTATGACTAAATGTGGATCACGAATGGTGATTTCTCTACTTAATCCAACACACTCTTTCAGTGACCTCCATTTGCGCCTTCAGATTTAGCACTTAAATCCAATGTATTGCTTTCAAAATTGTTACAATCTTACATCTCTGCCCTCATTGCCCCAATTTTTGGCGCATTATTTGCTGGGTGGAATGGCCTGATTTATATCACAAAGCTGTTTGAGGAGTGGCTATAAGTGCGCGTGCATTTTGTAACCTTTCTGAGATGATTATCTTCCTCTGTGAAAGAGTGAGAAAGTGCTGGTGGGGTTTTAGGAGGTAGCAGAGGGGTGCAGTGTGGGAAAAAAATTTTTTTGTTTTGGTTCAAATAAGGGGAGATGCACAGAGGACATGGTGATTTCACATACAGAATGACTCTTGCATTCTCTCTCAGAATGACTCTCTCTCAGTGTTATTGGAGTAATGGTCTTCCCAGACCTTCCCTAAGAAGCCTCTGTTTACTGTTAGTGACCTCTCTTACAATATTACCAGCTGTGGCCCTGGCTCTGGACTTTGTCTTTCCCTTGGGAATATCTCTCTTTCTCTGTCTTCATTACACACACTCCTCTGCTGCCTTACCGCCTGTCAAATATCCTGCTTTATAACAACACTTCTGGAGGCCTCAAAACACACCTGTTTACACTGAAATCACTGAAACCTTCCTTAGAATCTGACACTTTTCTGGCACTCATGAAAATCTAGACTTAATTTAAAAACAGTGAGAATTGCATTTGTTTTAACATGCAGCCATGTTTTGTAATCCTGACAAGTATAATACAGTACTTTTGTTTATGGTCATCACACCTCGCAGACAGCTTTGCCGGCCGTCAGCACAGTGCGTTTTTAACTTTGTCCCTTTTTTTCAAAATGAGACAGGAAAACTGGCAAGAACAGCATTGTCCTGCAGACTGGGGCAAGGGGGATGGAAACAAAGGAGCAACAAAAAAGAGCCTTCTCACCATGTAGCTGTGCTTTATTCATACTCTCTATAAGAAAACCACGGTTGTGATCTCAAGGTCACCTTTTCCTGCCTTTATGCTTTGCTGCTCTGTATGCAGCTTGCTGAATAAAACTTTCCACACTGCAAACAATGATTCAGAAATCCAAATAGCCTGTTCTCTGAAGTACATTAAAAAGAATGAGAGTTATTTTTTTGTGTGTGTAAACCCCAGTAAGATTATGGGGCTTGTTTGAACATGCGGGTGTAATCTCCTCTTAAAGGATAAGAGTGTTAAGAGGATAAGAATTTTTTGGTCCCCTCCCTTTTTTTTTTTTTTTGTTAATTGATAATTTCAGCGGTATTTGTCCTGTTCTTGGATTGTTATTATTACAGCACATTCACAATCAGAATTGCACCAACATTTACTCACATATCAAAAGAGCGCCCATGAAAATAAAAGTAATATGCACCTGAAAAACCAAGGCCCATATTGTACAAAGCAAACAAATCAATCATGGAAGATGTTTCTCGATTCCGCTATGAGAGAGCCATGGGAATTAGACTAAAGCACTAAAGTGTAAAATGTCCTCTGACTCTCGCTGTATATAAAGTAAATCTCAAAGTCGACTGTGCATTTGATGAAAGCTACAGTATACTGATATGGCTGTAACTTTCCATTGCTGATTTCCTTGTTTGTAGTAAACGGAATAAAGCAGAGTGGGTGCTGCAGGCTAGTTCAGACATGAACTCATCTGACCAAACTCTGAAAGCTTTCAGTTTTATATCAGTGCAACAAGTTCAATATAATATCTAATGAATGGCAATGGCAGATGAGCGAGACTGAAGATGATGCACCTGGCTGTTTATACTCTCCCACAGTTCTCTCTGCCTGATTGCTTTCATGGTCAATGTGTCAGCAGCCCATCTGTCTGCAGGTTTAAAGAGCTACAGTTGGCTCAGCTTGGCTTAGTTCAGCTCAGCGCTCTTTCCCCTGCTGCCCCAGCATTATCTTGTCATCCTGAACACATCACAAATGCAGGTCTTCACTGACCATGCTTAAAACAGATCTATTGTGCAGTAGTGATTTGAGACATTAATGGAAATGCCATTCTGGACATCAAGCCAAGAGGTTCCAAAGTGGTAATTCAGCACCGTATTACCCAAATAACAATAAGGATGTGCACTAGATCCTGGATCATGGTGGCATATGAGGTTGTCTTGGTTTCTCTAGGGTTCCTCTGGCTGCTCTGGTTTCTTCCCATCTCACAGATTCATGCTGGTGAGTCAGTTGGCTACTTTAAATTTCTATGTGTGTATGTGTGAACACTCTCCTGGGCTTCTCTTGGACTCTAGATCCTAGATGACATTATGATCCTCGATGACCTAGATGACATCTAGGATCGAGATCCTAGATGACATTAGTGTTCAATACTTCATTAGTACTACCAAACAATTCAGAAATCAGTACGATATATTTAAATCGCTCCTGTGGATAGCCCCATATGGACAGTTGAAAGTCACACTTGGAAGATGCTCTGGACACTTACAGTAATGCTTTTATGGCTGAAGACTTCAGTTGACTTGCTAACTTTAGGACTGCAGTTATCATGAACAGTTTTGCACTCAGGTTTCCATCAGTGAAGAGTTATAACATCAACAAAACAGACTTAATGTTAAAACTGTTAATGTTATAGTCATGTTGTCTGTTATCAGGGGTGTCAGAAGCATTTTTAATGTGGGGGGGACACACTGGTAGGGGGTCTGGGGGTCCTCATCTCATCTCATTATCTCTAGCTGCTTTATCCTGTTCTACAGGGTTGCAGGCAAGCTGGAGCCTGTCCCAGCTGACTACGGGTGAAAGGCGGGGTACACCCTGGACAAGTCGCCAGGTCATCACAGGGCTGACACATAGACACAGACAACCATTCACACTCACATTCACACCTACGCTCAATTTAGAGTCACCAGTTAACCTAATCTGCATGTCTTTGGACTGTGGGGGAAACCAGAGCACCCAGAGGAAACCCACGCAGACACGGGGAGAACATGCAAACTCCGCACAGAAAGGCCTTCGCCGGCCACGGGGCTCAAACCCGGACCTTCTTGCTGTGAGGCGACAGCGCTAACCACTACACCACCGTGCCACCCCGGTCTGGGGGACCTCCCCCAGAAAGTTTTTTATTAATTAGATGCCATTTCCTGCATTCTGGTGTATTTTTAACAGGCTGTTAAACACCTAATTTTACCTACAAAAGTCACTTAATTCAATGACTATTTTAAAGACTCAACAATACGTCCTCATTCAACTAGTCCATATATTCATCAGCTTGTTTTTAAACCCACCTCTACGCCTAAGATAATGAGATGAATGTGACACAATTTATCACCAACAATGACTTTATAGGTGCATTTTACTTTTTATTTTGTGTTTCCTTTTTTATTTAGTTTTAGATGTAGCACAACATGCCACTGTGCCAAGCAATAGTGACACTCAACTGTATGTGTAAAAATAAGAATATTCATAATTTCACACAATGAACAGGCATGACATGGCATCATGCAAACTTCATAACACAAAATCACACTGTGTCAAGCAACGGTGACACACAAAAAATAACTTCACACAATGGACAGGTGCAATTTTGTTAACCACCAACAGTGACTTTAGTGGGTGCATTTTACTTTTTTCTGATTTAGTGATACTCATAACAAAAATGACATGGCATCATGACACACAATTACACTGGGTCAAGCAATGACACATAAAAGATAACTTCACACAATGAACAAGTGCAGTTTTGTCAACCTACATGCAATGGTGGTACTACAGTAGCATTTACAGATTAGTACAACAAATAGATTTATAGATATAACTCCTTCTTACATTGGTGCCACCACAATTTCTACCACTTCATAACTTTTATCCCCCTTTCCTTCACAATCCACCTGGAATAACATCCATCTCTCTCCATTGCTTTCCTTTCTACTATTCTTTCCCCATACACTGATTTCCCATGTTACTTTCCAGAAAACTGGCAAAGACCGGACAAAACAAGTTCTTCAAATCACAACACGGAATCAATAAATATCATCAGAGCAGACTTGACCTCATTCTTGGCATTACAAGAAGGTCGGCCTACTGGGTTTGAATTAAATGATAGCTAACATTAAGCTAGCTGATACATCTCCTAACATTGACTAGCCAGCTAACTGCACTAACATTTCCACTGGGACAAAAAAAACCCTGTGCTGTGGGGAAATTTTGACTTACTTTCTGCTTCTTTGTAAAGAATTTCCTTATGTCCATTGTGTCTGGGGAGGGAGCAAATATTGCAAACAATTCATCATCAACCAAGAATACCCCATTAGGCTAAGCTTATTTCATTGTTTAGTTGAACATTAATTTAACGTGGCCTAGGGTTAATTTTGAGGGCATATAACAAAAGAATAAGGTTTTAGCAAAAGCTAGACATTGTGAGGTGGCAATGGGGCTGACGTCACCTCCTCCACTTTCGAGCAGCCTGCACCTTGCACCAAAATTTCTCTGCTTGCACTGAGATTCACTTCACTTGCATGCGGTGAGTTGTTGTAGGTAACGCCCGGAAAACCCGGAGTGGATTTTCAGTGGTATGTGTATTCTCTTATCGATCAAGTGGAATGGATTCTTTCACGAAGCAATAGAAACGGCGCTGGGTGAACTAATATTTTATGTTAAATGTGGGGGGGTCCAAACGAAGAATTATGAAATGTGAAGGGGACACGTCCCCTTCACATTCAATGGTGGTGACGCCCATGTCTGTTATCATCCCAATGAGGATGGGTTCCCTTTTGAGTCTGGTTCCTCCCGAGGTTTCTTCCTCACGTTGTCTGAGGGAGTTTTTCCTTGCCACCGTCGCCACAGGCTTGCTCATTGGGGATAGATTAGGGATAAAATTAGCTCATGTTTTAAGTCATTTAAATTCTGTAAAGCTGCTTTGCGACAATGTATATTGTTAAAAGTGCTATAAAAATAAATTAACTTGAAACTTGAAAACTTAAATCAGCTGACACTGTGTCGACATTTTATTTTGCCTATAGACTATAATTACACAAGATAATGGACCGGGTGGTTATTGTGTTACTGTACTTGGTATTGGTATTGAAGTCGCTTTTATAGCGGAAGCCATAACCTAAAGGTTAGAGAAGCAGCTTTGGGACCAAAAGGTTGCTCGTTTGATTCCCTGGAGCAGCCGGAATGGCTGAAGTGTCCTTGAGCAAGGCACCTAACCCCCGACTGCTCCCTAGGCTACCCACTGCTGTGGGTATGTCAGGGTCCTATTGTACGTCAATTTGGATAAGCATTCCTGTAATGTAATGAAGTCAGAATTATGTTTTGTGACACTGCTAATCAGCATTCTTTCTTTGAGAAACTGTGAGCCATGGTAATTTTTTAACTTCATGGGATACTCATAACAACATGTTTTGGGGGTTTTTTGCAAAGTATTTTATGCAAATATTGGTTCTTCAGATCTGTGATAGACCTTGCAAAAAGTGTTCAAACAAGATTAGTAAAGCAAGCAACTGTAATAAATAAAACTCAGTGAGAGAACATGAGGAAGACACTTTGAGAGGAACCAGACACAAGTGGGAACCCATCCTTTGTGGATGACACCAGATAGTGGGATTATAAATCATTACGATGCAGAGTTGTAGAAAACTAAAGAAAAACAGTATTAAGTGTGTTGAAAGGGCGGTTAGTATTGTATTGTGAACAAGTGTCCTGGGATAAGTACAGGAAAATATTTATGATTATAGCAGCAGCTCTTTGAAGGCACAAATCTACAGTATGCAGATGAGATTATATATGAAAGAAAGGATGAGGCATAAACTGTTTATAAGAAGTATCGGCGTTCAGAGAACAATGACTGACTAGAAGAAGAAGAAGAAGCCTTTTATTTATCACACGTACACTCAAGCACAGACTTAAACACAGTGAAATTCCTCCTTTGCATTTAACCCATCTGAAGCAGTGAACACACACACGCACACACAAATGAGCAATGAGCACACACACATACCCAGAGCAGTGGGCAGCTATGCTACAGCGCCAGGGGAGCAGTTGGGGGTTAGGTGCCTTGCTCAAGGGCACTTCAGCCCAATCTTCAGGCCATGGCTGCCTCATGTGAAACTAACCACATGTCTTTGGACTTTGTAATGAATATTTGGTTCATATGTTGGCAATCTTGTCTTGTCTAAATGATAAATCACGAAATCAGCCATTGATACTGAGGGAAATTAATCTCATCAGCAGTTGTGTCAACAAGCTATTGTTTCAGGCATCAAGTTGTTGGTTCTTTTTATCACACGTCAGTTAGATGAACTTTACACTTCAAAGGCACAGGTTTGGGTAAATTCAGCCTTTTGTCACATGATTTAATTACACCACTGGGGCCCAACATGCCTGTACAGGAATGTGAGTACATATATCATGTTGTTTAGTGCAGTGAAGACTACAGCTTTTCATGTCAGTTAGATAAAGTTAGAAGTCCACACTTTAGCTTGATTACATGTTCCTTGTGTGTGGGTATGTGATGGTCAAGCTTAATATTTTTATAATATTTCATCAAATAGCAAACCAAGTATGGGTATGGGCCATACTTTGCATATTGCAGGTTTAATGGCAGCATTAGAGAGGGCATTCACCGACCGTGATGAAACCAATCAGAGCCCAAACTTGTAGATAAGATCAGAATAATCCCAGACAATGCCATCCATTGTCATGAAATTATTGATACTATGCTGTTTTCTACTGTGTAGCCTTGTAAGCTTTACTGATACATTATTAATCATTTTCTTTCCTGTAAATACAGACAGAAAGCTTTTCCAGTTCTTCTTTTCATACAAGTTTTAGCCCAACCCAGAAAGGCAACTCTAATGAACAATTTTGCCTGAGTACTCTCAGGGTCCTAGATGGAACGTATATCTCTATCTAGCTTATTTGCAATGATTTTAGTGTTATCTGAGTTTGAGAACAATTTTATATGGTTAGAAGTGAAAACATTATGATTTTAGCCCTACAGTTTGCATAGCACTAAATTGGTAGTAATAAACTTCCCTTACGTGTTAGCAACAGCAGCCTTGTAGCTTTAGTGCAAACTAAATAAGCAGACTTCAGACACCAAACATGTCGTGGCTGATCAACTACATCTGAGTTAAGGGGGGGTATTGTGTAAATTTCAGCTGCAAGAATGCACATGCCCACGCTTAGGCAAAACTGATAAAGATAAAGCCTGATTGAATTAGTACAAGTCCTGCCTCGTAGTTTCAAACACAGTATAAGAGTGTGTTAAAGCTTGGAGGGCTGCACCACAGTCGTTTATCTGTCTTCCACGAAGTCAAAGCTGCTTACTAGTCTGCTTACAGTTGTCTAAGCCGGCACTAACAGAATCATCTATTCCTTCACACACACTCTCACACATGCGCAAGGCTCTTCAGCAGTGGAGGAGTTCTCTGTGACAGCTGGCTGGAGTGTGAGAGGTATGTGAAGCCAAGCTTTCTGATGTCAAGAGCAAAGGCGTGGCATGAAGGTAATTCGGTGTGTACAGGCAGTTTGAAGCTGACTCTATGTGACCTTCTATTTGGATTTGTGGACTATGACAGCTTTGTAAATAGGGGAACCTAATCCAGTGGATCAGGAGGTAAGAGAGAACTTGAATGGGGAAAAATGGGAAAAGAACAAATGGTTTCTTTTGCAAGGTTTGGTTTGGTCTGCTTATAGTGTGTTAGGTAGCATTTAACACAACTATCTGTTTTACTCATAGTGAAAAGTATTAAAGCGACACGGCTTGTTGCACGGCTTGGCTGTTATAGTAGTATGCAAATTACTTTCTGTACATGTTTAAAGTCATGCAGGATTGAATATATGAGAATCTTTATCACATTTAACAATTTATTTTATTTAATTTCATTTATATGCAACACAATATGTTAATTCCCAGTGGATTGTTTTGCAGTGTTGAACTGTTCCTAAAATACTCCGGGTGTAGTCCGGTAGGTAGCAGGACAGATCTGATGCATTGTTCTGAGCTCAAAATATAAACCCACCTTTCCTCAATGGAGCACTGGGTTACACACTTTATGGAAGCACTGCAACAGGCAGCTGTTTGACAGCCTTTAGCCCAGAGTATTGCACCAGTTTTTGGTCATGACCTTGGCTAAGTTAGCCAGCTATAAACTCAGATGCCTTCTTTACTGACCGTCTAGACATATATTTTTGAAATGTTGTGTAGCCTATACTTTGTATTTGAATTGTTCTCTTTATATTGTCATTCTACAATGGTATGATGTAACGGTATTTATTTCTGAAAGCTTCAGTATGTACCAGCTGTAATAGCAAGAACTGGAATGTATGGAATCCACACATGTCCTTAGATACCTTGTGCTACCTCGATGTATTGGTCTCGATTTCACACATTTAAACGAATGTGTATTTACAGAAGATTTCCAAAATCCAAGTAATCTTTGCTGAGTAAGTGATAAAAAACATTAATCAGGCTCACAGTAGTCACTCCTCAGCCTCCCTCATTCCTCACTAACTTTATTAGTGCTGCTGAAAATGGGCAGGTTGCCATGTTACTCACGGCTAGTGGCGAAAAATCAGATCAGTCTTATTGGTGCATGCTTCAGTTGATGAATAGAGCAAGTAATTTAACCTGATAGAGTGGCACGGTGGTGTAGTGGTTAGCGTTGTCACCTCACAGCAAGAAGGTCCGGGTTCGAGCCCCGTGGCCGGCGAGGGCCTTTCTGTGCCGAGTTTGCATGTTGTCCGCGTGGGTTTCCTCCGGGTGCTCCGGTTTCCCCCAAAGACATGCAGGTTAGGTTAACTGGTGACTCTAAATTGACCGTGAGTGTGGATGGTTGTCTGTGTCTATTGGCCCTTTTCCACTACCCTTTTTCAGCTCACTTCAGCCTGACACGGCTCGCGTTTCGACTACCTCAGAACAGCACGACTCAGCTCGCTTCAGCCCTACTCAGCCCCCAAAACTCGCACGGTTTTGGAGTGGGGCTGAAGCGAGCCAAACCGAGCCGAGTGGGGCTAGGGGCGTGAGGAGACACTCCCCTGTGCACTGATTGGTGAGGAGGACTGTCCTCACATCCCCACACACGCCCCGCGAGCACGCTGGGATCTGTAAACACCGTAAACCCGGAAGAAGAATTACGAATTACGAGAATTTCTGAAGCCTTATGTGCCTCGCCTCATCTATACGCTCTTGCCAGTATCTGTTGGTGTTGTCGGTGACAACAAGCCACAGCACCAAGACCAGCAACACTAACGACTCCATGTCCTCCATGTTTATTGTTTACTATCCGGGTCGTGAGACTACTGCTTAAAAGGTCACTGATGTCACTGTTTGCGCCGCCTAACGACATCACGTGACGTCCACCCACTTTCGCTAACTCCACCCAATGTGTCCACCCACTTCCAGCCAGCACGGTTCAGCGCGGTTGTAGTCGAAATGCAACTCCAACAGCCCCACTCAGCTCGACTCAGCCCAACTCAGCACCGCACGGGTCAGCCCAACTCAGCCGCGTTGGTAGTGGAAAAGCGGCATATGTGTCAGCCCTGTGATGACCTGGCGACTTGTCCAGGGTGTACCCCGCCTTTCACCCGTAGTCAGCTGGGATAGACTCCAGCTTGCCTGTGACCCTGTAGAACAGGATAAAGCGGCTAGAGATAATGAGATGAGATGAGATTTAACCTGATATATGTAATGTAAGTTTTTTCCCTTCCTGAAGAATGAAATCATTGTCAGTGATTTTAAGGATGAGTGGAAATGTGATAATCTTCATGGATTATTCCCACCGTTCATGGATGATTAGTAGAGACTACTGCAGATCCAAATGCAGAAACAGTAGCACAAGTGGTAGAACTCAGTAGCAAAGTCAAGGATGTGCATTCTGCACAGAACAGAACTACCGTTTGTGTGAAATGTAGTTTATTATCTAGTCTTTTTGATTGCTATGTTCTACAGTGAGGCACTACACCTGGCACTCAGTGTTCATTCATTCTGATCTATGAGAGTGAATTTCTGCTTCGTCACGTGATATTTGCTTAGCAAATATCACACTACCCTATATAGCATAACTCTGTAATCTTTGACCTGAGATTGAACCTATTCTCCTTTCCTAGAGGAATAGGATACCATTTCACAGCTCATTTATATTATGTATTTGTCAACGTGTGAAATGTTTTTCATCCTTCAGAATTATTGTTCTCTTGGTAAACTTCTATTCAAGTGCAATTTCAATTCACAGACTTTAATTACTTATTGGTTCTAATAACATAATAATTGTCCGATTTGTTTGTTGACCAGTATTCTGGGTTATCTTGTAGTGTCCTTTAGTTCATAAGTGCTGAGCTTGTTGCAGGAAGAGAATAAGATAAGATAAGATAAGATAAGATAAGAAACTTTATTCATCCCTCAGTGGGGAAATTTACATATTCAGCCTCCATCTTTTGAATCAGTACTTGTTTGAGGAGTTTATGAGAATCTGAATGCCATGTGCTCTTCATGGCTTTCTGCCTGCTGTCTGGGCTCTTGAGCCCTTCTTTTAAGGGCATGCAAACCATCTGCAGCTGTGCTGCATACTTCTCCTAGCACCAGGTGTTCTTGAAACAAAGCAGGCCGAATGCCCACTTAACTTCTGTTCCCATATGTTCCTGTGGCATTGAGCAGCATGCTGAGTTGGCACTGGTAGAGTCTATTAAAGCCATTAAGTGCTCAGACAGTCCTGGGCAGATGTAAATGTCAGCTACCTGATTGTACTCTATCAGCGTTAGCTCTACAATTGCTCTTCACATCTGTCTAAAATGTAGACTGGGAAAAAAAGTGTGAGAAAATGTTTTGTCACAGTGGCATGTTTTTTTTTCAGTAGGGTGTTAATGCCAATTTTCAGTTAGGATTGCTGTGAAATTAGGTGTGCCGTTGATGAATGAGTGGGTAGTGATTAAATCTTGGTGTCAGCCAGTTGAAACAGGAGGAGGCTTCTGGTGGGTCATGCTGGAACATGTCAGGTGTTGAAAAAGCACAATGCCACTGTGTGCAAATAGGGCTTTGTATGAGGCACCCCATCACATGTGTACTGCTCTTACATGCCTGTCTGAATATTAGAGCCAGAGGGGTAAACAGAGCTCTTTCACCAAACAAACTGAACTCATTTACCAAACACTACCAGGAAGCTTCTACGTCTTTCAGAGGTATTTTTCAAAGTAAACATTCACCATCCAAAGTCTAGATCACTTTTCATCAGTCCATAGTGTCTCTTTGACTCACATGAGGGCAATTATCTCTGCCAGTTTTCCAAAGTAGAGAGTGATAATTTGTAAAAATGTTGGACTTTGGAACTTCTCTGCGTGAACCTGTGTTTGACCAGTCTATCTACGTTTGCTTGTGTTAAGCCAATCAGATATCACTGATTCCAGTATTGTAACCTGTTTTCAGAAGCATTATTGCTGAAAATGTATTTAGATAGTATTTTAGATACTTTTATTTAAATACTTTTGTAAATACGCTGTCAACTTTGTTTTTTAATTACACTGCAACCCCACCATAACAAACTCCTTAGGGACATCCAAATAATTTGTTACATCAAAAAGTTCGTAATAGTGAAATGGACCCATTTGTCACACCAAACACCCACATTATATGTACAAATTTTAGGCAAATTTTCCTGATCATGAAGTTCTCCTGCCGAGTCACTATTGCAGTTCATTGACTGAGTTAAAGGATCATGAACAAAGGTGATGATTTCTTCTGTTATGGAAATGACAGCAATTACCGGTGTATTGTTGTTAATGCACACCCACTGACTCACTATGCTTTTAAATCTTCACCATTCAGTTCTTTCATGGGTTGCAACTGATGAGATCATTTATGTTGTGCTGTGGGGCTGGGTGGGGGGTGTAAAAACACCACCAGTACGCTTTAACTAGGTGTTAAGTGTAGTGGTATCAGCAGTTATTTCGTCCTTTTATTTATCCTTTGATCACCGTTCTTGAAAACTGTTCGTGATTGACACCTAAGCAAGGCGAGTTGCCTTGTTTTATGGCATTAACACGTATTGTTAACTTGATTGCGGACTTGATTACTTATTGTTTGTATCTGGTGGGAAGAGGAACGCAAGGCTCAGTGTGTCATATAAGCAGGCGAATGACGGATGTAATTGCAGGAAGAGTGTTTTTTTTTTTAATACAAACAGGCAAGCAAACAGTTCAAAAACTTAAGACAAAGGCAAGGTCGTAAAATGGGCAATGGTCATGTGAGGCACAAACAGCATGGCAGAGGCAAAGGCCAAGTTTACATTAGACCGTATCTGTCTCGTTTTCTTCGCGGATGCACTGTCCGTTTACATTAAACCGCCTGGAAACGCCGGGAAACGGGAATCCGCCAGGGTCCACGTATTCAATCCAGATCGTGTCAGCTCCGGTGCTGTGTAAACATTGAGAATACGCGGATACGCGGATACGCTGTGCTGAGCTCTAGCTGGCGTCGTCATTGGACAACGTCACTGTGACATCCACCTTCCTGATTCGCTGGCGTTGGTCATGTGACATGACTGCTGAAAAACGGCGCGGACTTCCGCCTTGTATCACCTTTCATTAAAGAGTATAAAAGTATGAAAATACTGATGCAAATACTGCCCATTGTGTAGTTATGATTGTCTTTAGGCTTGCCATCCTTCCACTTGCAAGTGGTAAGTGATATGCGCTGGGATCACACACACAGCGGCTCAGTCCCGAATCACAGCTTGTGCACTTCACTCGCGTGCTCTGTGAGCTGCGCAGGGCCGGAGTGCACGCCCTCCAGAGGGCACTCGCTGTTCAGGGCGGAGTGATTTGGAGCGCAGGATGCCTGCGGAGCCGAGCGTATCCGTGTATTGGTGTTGCTGTGTGCACGCAAATCGTGTATTGGTGTTGCTGTGTGCACACTAATCGTTTTAAAAACGTTAATGTGATGATCCGCTGATACAGTCTAATGTAAACATGGGCAAAGACGAAAGGCAGAGTTCAAATATACAAAACAAAGTCAAAACCAGAAAGGCAATACACAGATACAAGGCTTGGTAATGTGAGACACTGGGTACAGCACATATACTTTGCCAAGTCTGTGTGTTTAGAGAGTCCGTATAAGCATGAACTGTGATTGCGCTCTAATCCAGAACAGGTGCATTGTATTTCACTCGAATGATGCTGTGCGCGTGCTCCAAGTGCTAATGCGTGTAGACGTGACACAGTGATTGTTTTTTTTTTTTGAAGACTCCAACTCATTGTCATTAAAGGCAGGGGACATGAACTTATACCCTGTCCACACTAGGGATTTTGTACCGATATGATACTACTTTCGTACCCCAACACCTGTCCACACTAGCAACTATACCGGTACTGTAGCGGTATAACTGTATTGGTACAAAACCCACAAATGTATGGGTTTCATACCGGTATAGTATCGGTACTGTAGCACTTCGCTGTAGTGTGGACAGATGAAGCGGTTCTGTATCTATACAAATATAATGCACATGCGCAAAGTCACACACCTCAATCGATGTCTTTGCTGAATAAAATAGTGAAGAACGGAGATTCGTTTTCTTTGTTTCTTTCTCAACTGCCTCGCGCGTTTTATACGATTCGACTGAATAAATGACCACCAGAAATACAGACTGTACATTGACAACAAAAAGCACACACACGTTGTTTCATCCGCCATATTCTCGGAAGGAAGTTACTCGGTAACCACGGAAACATTTCGCGCACGCGCATTTCAACTACCGTGAAAGAAAACCACAAACATTTCTCGCTAGTGTGGACAGATGCACTAAACTGTACCGGTATACTTTGTATCAATACAGTTATACCACTATCGTACCGGTATATATGTGAACACAGCTTTAGTTTGTTATATGCAAAAGTTCATAGTAGCCTAAAAGAGTTTGTTATAGCGGTGTTGCAGTGTAATTAGCGTCTTACTGTTAGCTGTAGTTTCTGTGGTGACTTGACCATCTACTGCAAAGATAGAACAGTTTGTTTGTTTGCTTTTTCAGTTGAGATTTCTGTTTTTCTTTTTTCTGCCATTTTCCTCTGGCTGATTTGAGATGGACAGGACTATATTAGGCTGAGTGGATGCCAAAGTCATTTTATTTGTCATATGCACAGTATACCAGAGACAATTGTATGATTGAACAATGCTTGTGGCAAAGCTCTGTAAACTCAGCTAAGGCACAGATACAACAGATATTGGAATGCGGTTGAGTGCAATATTTAGTTAAAGAGCAGCAGAGGATAACTGAGCATGTACTGTCAAAAAAAGCATCAGAGAATAAAGTAACACAGTGGTAAATGTTCTATAAATATAAAGTGAGTAATGTGTTTAAAGTGGCATGCGGTTATTTAGTAGTCTGATGACCTGCAAATAAAAACTGTTCCTCAGCCTGTTTATTCATGACTGTAAGCTTTGTAAGCACTTTCCACACAGTAGCTTGATGAACAGGCTGTGGGTTGGATGAATGCAATATTGTGAGCCTCCTTCAGACAGCATGTCTGGTAGATGTCATCTAAGCTCCTGATTTTTGTTACCTGTAGTTTGTTCAACTGTCTTTACCACTTTCTGCAGGGCCTAGCGATAAACCAGACAGCAATGCAGCCACTCAGGATGCTCTCAATAGTGCAGTGTTAAAAGTTTGTGAGGACATTACAGGGCAGACCAAGTTTTTGAGCATCCTAGTTCTGTCATTGTAAAAATCAGAAGAGCAACTTTATTCATCACACATGCACTTCTGAAATTCCTCTCTGCATCTGAAGCAGTGAACACACACATGCAAGCAATGAGTACACACACACACACCCAGAGCAGTGGACGGCCATGCTAACAGGGACCATCTAGGACCTTAACAGGGCCATGCTAACATGCTGCCCAGGGAGCAGTTGGGGGTTAGGTGCCTTGCTCAAGGGCATTTCAGCCTAACCTAGGGTGACCAGATTTCCCGAGTCTAAAACCGGGACACTTTGCGCGTGACCGTGATACTCATGCACGCACACGCGTTTTGATGTAAACATGCGCCGGCTCAAACCATGGCTCAGACAGGTGCTTTTATCATTTTGTAGAAGCTCACTTTTATCAACATTTCAGAGAATAATCAAGTATTTTCTTGTTATCTACATGTACTTCTATCACAATTCAGTTAAAGTAAGAAAATCAGACAACAGATGTGATGATAAGGAATAGGCCAATAGCCTACATTTCAACTGATTTATTTCACCTTTGTGAAAATGCCAAGAAAATGCATTGCTTACATATTAACATCAACATTTTATGCGATGAACTTTTTTTAAACAATAGGCCTTGCATTGTAACAAGAACGAGCGCATGAGCCTAATCGTTGTCACCGCCGAACCTTTACCCAAAATGCCTCTGTTTAATCTTAACTAGTGTCGGCTATTAACTATTTTGAAAACGTGAACCCTGAGTTGACAACAGCATCAAACAAGTCAAGACAATCTGTGATACAGATTAAAGACAGATGAAAGACAACAAAAAATGTTTCAGAAACACAGCCACCCAACCCACCCTCCCACCCTAAAGAAGATGCCATTTTATTGCATATATTTACATGATGAGTGAATTTGCTCCAGTAGCGCTTTATTGCCCGAGAGCCTGCTGTGAAACTGCGAGCAAGTATCGTCGAAATTGGCCCGGGTAATGAGCAAGGCTTTGAGAGTAGGCACGGTCATGCGATTCCTCTTGTCAGTCCAGGTGTTGTTCATGAGTGAAAATATTCGCTCAGCTGGAGCATTGGTGCCAGGTAGGTACATGGCAAACTGGCAAAGCTGGCTGACATTGCTGTAAGGAATCTCCCTACTCTTGAAGTACGCGAACATCTCCGCCCAGCGCTCATCCATTCGGCATTGTCGCGTAGTAGTTGACAGCCGCTAGCGAAAAAAAAAACGTTATAACACGGCCTCTATATTGTAACATTGTACACATAGATACATTGTAAGGTTGACTGCGTACACACGCACATTGATGCTGAATTGCTAGAAGTTTTATTGACATCTCGTTGGCTATATATGATCACTGTAACCGGGACAGTTTGTTAGTGTTTGGTGTAAACAGGGACATTTCAGCATCCCGATGGACCTTTGTCGGGACTGGGGACACGCAACTCAAAATCGGGACTGTCCCGGTCAAACTGGGACGTCTGGTCATGCTAGCCTAACCGCATGTCTTTGGGGGAAACCGGAGCACCCAGAGGGAAGCCACGCAGACTCAGGGAGAACACGCAAACTCCACACAGAAAGGCCCCCGTCTGCCCCTGGGCTCGAACCCAGAACCTTCTTGCTGTGAGGCAACAGTGCTAACCACTACACCACCGTGCCACCCCAAACTTACCATCTGCTTACATCAGCTATCTGCTTTACCCCAACCACAGAAACTGGAGTGACTTTTCACTCTGACTCTTTTTGCTTGTGTGTGAACAAAACTTCACCTAGTCAGAATTTGTCGCATTTTATACACTAATGTATGCACTAATTTAGTGTAGTAGTTTGTTTGGTAATACTGCGAAATAAAATTTTTATGGTGAAAGGAATGAGAATTAGCAGAGCATCTACACTATGATTGAGAACCATATTAAATGGTACTGTAAAAAATGAGGCAAGCTGTTTTTTGCTTGAAATTTTTTATTGTATTCATTTACACTGAGCAAGATATACATTCTGACAATGGTTTCATGATTCATGATAAAATCTTATAATGTTATACCACTCCAAAACAGAAAAAGTTGGCAGATAAAAAAGAAAGCAGTGATGTTTAAATTTACTTTAACTTGTATTTCATTGCAGACAGTATGAACCCAAGATATTTCATGTTTTGTCTGGTCAACTTCATTTCATTCGTTCAGAGACATCCATTCCTGCATTTCAGGCCTGCAGCACATTCCAAAAAATGTTGGGATGGGGGAAACTTAAGGCTAGTAATGAGGTAAAACAATTAAATGATTGGAAACAGGTGATGTCCACAGGTGATTATAATCTTAATTTGATACAAAATCAGTATCCAGGAAAGGCCAAGTCTTTGAGGAGCAAAGATGGGTTTAGGATTTCAAGTTTGTCAACAAGTGGATGAGAAAATTAGTGAAATGCTTAAAAACAATGTTCCTCAAAGAAACATAGGAAGGGATTTGGATATTTCACCCTCTACGGTGCATAACATCATGAAGTGATTCAAGGAATTTCGAGGAATCTCAGTGCATTAAGGGCAAGGGCACAAGCCTAAGCTGAAAAGCTGCGATCTCCGATCCCTCAGATGGCACTGCATTAAGAACCATCATTCGTCTATTGCTGATATAACCACACGGGTTCAGGATTACTTTGGAAAACCTTTGTCAAGCTCTACACTGTAAAATATAATAAGTTGACTTTACTTAAAAAAAATATGCAAAGTCGTTGCCTCAAAAAAAGTAATTTATGTTGATTTAGATAAATTAGATTGGGTTAACTTATTTTTTGTGAGTTTGCAGTACTCAAATTAACTTAGATTAGTTTGATTACATTAACTTATTTATTGTGAGTTTGCAGTACTCATCTTATATAATTTTGATTACATTAACTTATTTATTTTAAGTTTACAGTACTCAAATCAATGGCTTTCAGATATCTTTTTTCATAAATTTAACTTAATATTCATGAATTGTGAAAGCTTAATTCTCTAGTTTTACTCATCCTTCATATTGAGGCCAATTTAACTTTAATTTTCTTGACCAAAGAGTTTTGCGAAAGACAATAGGACACATGCTAATTTAATTTAAAAAAAAAACACACACAATACAAGGTAATGAGCCCCCAAACAAATGAATGGTGAACACATTGGATTTACTTTGCAATTAACATTTATTTTAAATGCTAAACAACGCATCATTTAAGGCTCTGGAAACATGTTCCACTTTTGTTAATCCTGGTGCATGTGCTGAAAAGACCGCGCGTAGATGGGGCAGGTCTGCGCATGTCTAAACACAACGCCCAAAGGACTCTGGGACAATAAATTATATTTTCTAATTTAACTGAAGTGGAGTACACTAAGTTAAGCGTGTTCTCCAACTTGAAATTAGCAGTTATTTATTTAATATTAGTGTTGACAACAGGTTGATGATTTCTAAGTTTGATTCACTAATCATTTCTAATTAATTTGAATATTTGCATTTACAGTGTACAATACAGAGTTACATCCACAAATACCAGTTAAACCTTTACTGTGCAAAAAGGAAGCCTTATGTTAACTGCATTGTGGACTTCCCTGCACTCTGAGGCATCTGGGATGGACTGTTACACAGTGGAAACATGTATCGTGGTCAGACAAATCAGTATTCCAGGTCATATTTGAAAGAAATGGACACCGTGTGCTCCGGACCAAAGACGAAAAGGACCATCCAGACCATTACCAGCAACAAGTCCAAAAACCAGGGTCTGTCATGGTATGGGGTTTGTCAGTGCCCTTGGCAAAGGTAACTTACACTTCTGTGATGGCAGCATTAATGCAGAAAAGTACATTGAGATTTTAGAGCAACATATGCTCCCTTCAAGATGACATTTTTTCCAGGGATATTTCAACAAAACAAAACCACATTCTGCACACATTACAAAGGTGTGGCTGTGGAAGAAGAGGGTGCCTGTCCCCTCTGTCCCCAATCGAGAATGTGTGGCGAATTTTGAAACGAAAAATATGACAATGATGACCCCATACTGTTGCACACCTTAAGACCTGTTTGCAGGAAGAATGGGACAAAATAACACCTGAAACACTTCATCACTTGGTGTCTTCATTCCATAAACATCTTTTAAGTCTTGTGAGAAGGAATGGCAAAATTATAAAGTAGTAAATGCTTGACCATCCCAACTTTTCTTTGAAATGTGTTGCAAGAATTGAATTATGCGTTTATTTAAAAAAAGATGATGTAAAAGAAATAATGTGCTGTTGTATTGTTTTGAGTGCAATACAGGTCAAATATTATTTACAAATCATTGTTTTCAGTTTTAATTTCAATTCCAACATCCTACCCCAACTTTTTCTGATTTGGGGTTATAAATGGATAAATGCTTTTCTGAGATCTTGCTGAGTTTCACTGGAAAAACTGACAACCCTAATTGGTTAATAAGTCTCCTACCACAGTATGATATTAGGCAGTATAAAAACCTCATTTTAAACCAGTTTATTAAAACAGATGTGGTATGCATGTGCTCGACATATCAGTATATCTTTCTAAATTAATTGGAAGAGACACATCACAGTAAAGTGCACACAAACCGCAGTCTTACTAATTTTGCAGTTTTACGTGAGCACTATGTTACTAGAACTATGTAGAAAATACACATACACACCACAAAAGATGCACAACATATGTTAAAACAAAAGCATTGTGGAAAATTTGCTTGATCATTCCTATATAATTTTCTAGTGCTAGCACTGTTCCTGACTTATTTGCACTGCCAGGGAGATGCCGCTGTCAATCGGTATGTGACCTGACACACCCACACAGTTCTGATCAGTCAGAAAAGGGGAGTTTTTTGTAGCCTCTATGTTTCTTGAATATATCATTTATTAAATGCTTGTTACATACACATACACACATACATACATACACACACGGGCAGCACTGTTGCCTCACAGCAAGAAGGTCTTGGGTTTGAGCCCAGTGGCCGAAGAGGACCTTTCTGTGTGGAGTTTGCACGTTCTCCCTGTGTCTGCGTGGGTTTCCTCCGTGTGCTCTGGTTTACCCCACAGTCCAAAGACATGCAGGTTAGGCTAATTGGTGGCTCTAAATTGACTGTAGGTGTGAATATGAGTGTGAATGGTTATGTGTCTCTTTGTGTCAGCCCTGCAATGATCTAGCGACTTGTCCAGGGTGTACCCCACCTCTCACCCAGTGGCGGCTGCTGGTTTTTAAAACAGGGGAAGCCCATTTTACGCATTCATCGTAAAACCTGTAGGCCGGATATCAAAGCATAGAAAGGTGTGCCCCATTAGCATAGTGAACTAGACAACCCTACCTAGTGGCAGAAAGTATTTTTGCTTGTACATTTCATGTTATAGTCTGGCTTGCCAGGCTAGTGCCTCATATCCTTAATCAAAAATATCAAACATCCAAAAATCACTGGCTATTCAACGAAGAGCCTTGAACATCATACCTTGATATGCAACACAGAGTCTTTAACACAACACCCAGCTGTGCAACACATCCTTGAACATCTTCTGCAACGCAGATCCCAATAAGGCTCAAGCTAGCCTACAACCAGATTGAACTACAAATGAAATAAACGAGTGAATTCACAAATGATCAAACTGATAGAATGGATGAAAGTTAACGGAGCACAACGAGTAATATTTACATTTATTTACAGAGTAATGTACAGAGACATCAATGAGAAGAACCGTTTATATGAAAAGAAATTCGGACAGCATTTTAGCACACGACTACACTTTCTCGACATCCGCTAGGGACTGACTGATCATACTTCCGTGTTCCTCGCCAAAGTACCACCCTCCTCATGTCTTTCAAACACTACCTCCAATAATCCTTCATCAGCCCGGCTTCTTGTCCCTCCCACTGTCTCGTTTAGTCCCAGAGAAGCCCGGCTTCCCTGGAAGTGACGATTTTGTTGATTTTAACCAATAACAACTAGCTGAAATTGGCTGTTCAGAGCTGTCTCGTAGACTGCAACGGATACCCGGCTGCCAGTCAGTGTTGCCAGATACTGCTGACGTTTTCCATCCCAAAATATGTTCAAAACCCGCCAAAATGCACTTAAAACCGCCCAATCTGGCAACACTGCTGCCAGTCCATAGAGCCCATTGAAATAAGAAAGGTTTGCCTGGCAGCAAAGGTGATTCTCGTAGCGAACTGCAAGTTCGTCAGACATCACTCAAATAAGTTACAGGATAGTTATGAACATAAATACAATCTTGGGCGTATATTATGTTATGCAAGTTATTGTTTTAATGAGAATTCAACGTCGTAGACGCCGCAGTTTGGGGAGAGAATTTTAGGGGAAGCTCGGCTTCCCTTGTTGTCTCTGAGAAATCGCCCCTGCTCTCACCCATAGTCAGCTGGGATAGGCTCCAGCTTGCCCATGACCCTGCACAGGATAAGCGACTACGGATAATGGATGGATACACACACACACACACACACACACACACATATACATCCATATATAATGTGTTGCCAGTGGCTTAAAATTAACAACAGTGTAGGGCCCACTTTGGTGTTTACCCTTAAAAAAAAAGGGGGGGGGGGCCTTCCTTAGAGGTAGTTTAGGGTTCTGTGCTACCTAAAGGGATTCTTCTTAAGCCCTTTCTGAGCTTACTGTAGGGTTCTGCATAAACCCAGCACTCCTGTGGGACAAAGCAAGAACAGAGTTCTTTACGATAACAACTACCTACTAGTCAGGTGGAGTGAAGACTAGCACATGCTCACTCTGAGACACGTGAAGCTAGCCACATGTTTCAAACTGCTGCTAATGCTGCATCACAAGGCACCATAACACACTCAGAAGGATGCACTATCTACCCTCTTCTGCATACATCAGCTCCTTGACCCCCACAACTGTCTCTTGTCACTATGATGAACAGGAGAGAGAGTATATGCCATCTCTCCCACCCAGAGAGCATGGTCAATTTTTCCCACTGACGACAATTTAAAAATGATGTCTCCTTTATATAGTTAAGGGTTCTAAACTCTGTAAATGAACATACAGTATATACATTTATTCAAAGATTAATTTATTTCCAGTTATTTTTCTCCTGCAACATTATTCCTTTGTGGAATTTAAAGGTTAACTATAATTATTGCACCTAGTTAGGGGTAATTGATGTTATGTTTGGACTTTCAGGTTTGGGTCTTCATTACCACTATTTTGAGATTGCGAGCATGCCTCCAGCTGGTATAATTTCAGCATTGAGCAAATCTGATCGATGACATTTACCATGAAAACACCCGTAACAGAGTTACGTACAGAAAATCTGAATTAATTAAACACTTCTGTGGGTGAAGAGGACAAATGACTGTGTATCTTAGTTCATAGAGTACAAGAAAGTTCTATTACACAGAAAAGCCAACTTGTAATGGCAGTGGAGTATTGATATTGCCCATGATACATATGAAGAGGCTTTCAGAGGAAGTCATGTATTATAGGTCGAACCAGTTTGTCTTCCTGCATTCAAAACAGTGTTATTTTATTGTGAGTAGCTGCTGAAGACATCCATGATGCCTAATTTATGTGTTTGTACTGAGCTTCCTGAAATAGATCTGTGGAAATGAAGCAGATGTACAGCACTGTGAGTCTCGGTGGCTTGAACACAGCAAGTCTGCTTGTTTCAGATCGTTCCTGTCTGAAGGTCGAAACAAAGCCTAATGGTCTGCTGATTTACCCTTACAAAAACAAATGTGTGTTTGCTTTGGCTTACTTCTTTTTTCAGCTTTAGTCAAATTAAAGATAACATGAAGCCTAAACATACACATGTTCCAGGGCTTTCTGTCCCCAGCAGGAGGATATTTACTTCCCAGTGAAGGACTCTATCGGGAGTCCACTAAATCAAATCACAGTCATGTCATTAAAATAATATACAGTGTGCTGGAGTTAAGCGTCCAGATGGTTCTGTGGGATTTGAGTTATATCTGTATGCTATATATCCTGTCCTGTTCCCCCCCCCAAAAAAAAAAAAAAAATTGCCATGTATAGATTATTCAGGTATTTCTACCAACAGGTCCCTACTGACTGACTGACAAAGACTGAAATGTTGAACCTCTAACCTAAATATTACCAGAGTATCACAGAGTGTGCTGTGCCAGTGTGGTATTAAATTGTGTAGTCATATCCAGCAAAATGGCTAGTTTTCTCATCTGGACGGTCTACTCGGATTAGCGTGGTTCTTATTTGTTGTGCTTTCATCTACTACTTCCCTCTTTCCTCCTTCATCTCCGTGAATAATCACTTCATCCAAATGTCTTGTGATTTGTGTGTAAAGTGGATCCAGGCCACTTCATTTAATAGCTGTTTGCTGTGAGTCTTAAATAAAGGAACACTTACAGCCCATTTCACAGAGAGTTTAGTGTGATTAGGCTGTTTTCCATGATAACACAAACAGCTCTGTTTCAATTACTGTAAAGCTCCACAGAGAAAAGAGTCTAGATTTGCCAGATGAGATTTGGGTTTATTGTGCATACCAAGGTGTAGCATTGTATAAACAATGTTTATGGTTTCTGCAATTGTATTATTGGTTTGCTGTCAGACACATGGCCTGTTGAAGCATACAAAGTACCGTTTAGTGCTGCCCCAACTAGAAAGACTTAATAATTTGGGGACTTGGTAATTAACCCAATCACTATGGAGTGATTGTATTTTATAATGGATAAACAGTCTACAGCACAAACACTGTTGTCTATGAGTTGGTGTTCGATGTGTCGACGTTCCCATGAATATGAAATTGAAAAGTGGTTTAAACTTCCATACTGTGAATATACAGTATATGTATGTGTATATTTATATCTGCAGCCATATAACATTTAGGCGGCACGGTGGTGTAGTGGTTAGCGCTGTCGCCTCACAGCAAGAAGGTCCTGGGTTCGAGCCCCGGGGCCGGCGAGGGCCTTTCTGTGTGGAGTTTGCATGTTCTCCCCGTGTCCGCGTGGGTTTCCTCCGGGTGCTCCGGTTTCCCCCACAGTCCAAAGACATGCAGGTTAGGTTAACTGGTGACTCTAAATTGACCGTAGGTGTGAATGTGAGTGTGAATGGTTGTCTGTGTCTATGTGTCAGCCCTGTGATGACCTGGCGACTTGTCCAGGGTGTACCCCGCCTTTCGCCCGTAGTCAGCTGGGATAGGCTCCAGCTTGCCTGCGGCCCTGTAGAAGGATAAAGCGGCTAGAGATAATGAGATATAACATTTAGCTTTGTGTTTTGTGGTTAGAAAAATGATGAGTACTAACTTTAACTGTATTTCACAGGGTTAGCATTGAACTACTATCACAAAACCTGAACACTTCTCTATGGTCTCTTTAGTGTTTGATATAATTTAGCATTCTATTTGTACCATGCTTGGACCCAACAGCTGTATTTAAGTGTTGATGTTATAAAAAAGATAAGAGTACCACCCTTAACCGAAGTAGATCACTATTTATTTCTGGAACCAGAATGATCTAAACTTGAAAATATTGTGTTTGATATACACTTCTGTTTTCCCAAAATGACAGCTCGGTGGTGGAGTCCAGGCAAGCACTCGATACTTGATTACTATCATTTGCTGGAAGTGGACACTAACAGAGGCCAGACCTCTGCAAAAGTTTAGTTCCATATGACGTAATAGTCTAAACACACTTAATCATTGCCGCAAGCCAAAACACAAGAAATGCTTAAGAAGTGTGGATCTAAATAATCAGAACAGTGTCTCCATTCTCTCATCTATTGTTGCTCAGAATTACACCATTTGCTCTCTTTCTTTTACAGGAGGTCATCTAAAAACAAGGCCCCCCTGCCTCCAGCAGTGGTGCATGGTCCGTGTGTGTCATCTTGTGCTCCTGCATTAACACACACTACCATGGAGCAGAAAGAGAATCTGCTGGAGCAAGAGTTGCTACTGACAGTGGTGCTACCTGAAGGTGTTGAGAAGACCACAATGGTGCATGGCAGGTGAGTCAATCCAACAGTCTTGTATTTGAAGTCAAGTCATTCTTTGTTGACATGTAACGCAATACAGCATCTGCGTAGGACTTGATGAAGTGCAAATTGTGTGAGAAGTGGAAAAACTATAGGATTTCTGCCCAGACCAACTGTTAGTGCTTAATGGTAGATGGTGTTCTCAAGGCTAGAATTTAACCCAGAAAAGGTAAACAGATGTTGACGGGCAGAATGTGAGACTGTCACTTCATGCCACATGTCAAGAAATGCAGTAGTTGCGCGAACCTGCTTAATTTCTAATTAAGTTCAGGTTCTCATTACTTGTTTCCTTATAGCCTGAAATGTTCAGTCAGTGATGAAGAGCTCTATCTGAAGATGAGTGGATGATTTCTGGAGCATAGTTGTAGTGCAGATGATTAGTCAGGCGCTGCTCAGTGTGCATGGTGCATTTTGTGGCTAGAAATGTATATTTATCTACTAGGCTTGAATGATACTGACTGTCCTTACTCATTATTTACCTTTGTAATAAAATATTCTGATTCATGATAAAGTTGAACCATGATTACTCCACTCAAATATGAATCAAATAAATCTTGAAGCAGCATTTTTATTTACTCATTTCATGGCCTTTTAAACAAAGCCTATAATATTTAATAAGTCAAACATGCCTTAGGGCCTCAAATTAAACTCAAATATTAATACCATAGTCTTACTAAAACACACACACACATTTGGATTAAAGGATACATGGCTGGTAAAATATATTTGACTGCCTTGATATGCAGTAAAACTGACTATTTATAGTCAAAGAAATATTTGACAAGGAAAACTGGCATTTTGGGTTTAAAGAGACCACATGAGAGGGTACGAATATAACGTGCTGTTCAATAGTCTTTCTGATGCAATGCTACACATGCAGGTATGTGCACACAAGTTTTGTAATAAGATAAAAGTGTCTTTCTTAATGGACTTTACTCACAGTCAATCACAATTTTCTACAAGTATGCAGTAACTTCAGTCATGACTCTCCTCTACAGATAGTAATGTCAAAGTACTGTCTGTTTATTCCCACAATTATGTTCACAAGAAGAAGGTTCCAGTGCATTGATACATTTTAACTAACAACAAGAAGACAGAGTCATCTATATCCCCCGCCCTATATACCAATTATATACCAAGTTTCAAGATATTATTTGTCACATTTTTCAAGTTCTGCTGCAGGAAACCAACCCGACCTCTTTACAATGACCTCAGCAGCCCCTGGCAAAAGTTCACTGGACCTTTGGTCCAAGTGAACTAAAAATTACAATTTCTCACATCTCTTAGTATCAAAAGGCATATACCAACTTTCAAAACCATACCACTCGTAGTTTTCAAGTTCTGCTCCAGAAATAAAACCTACCCCTAAGACTAACCTGAGAGACTAAGTCTGAAGTTGTTTCCTTGAAAACATGAAAATTAAAATTTCTCAAATTTCTTAGTATGAAAAGGCACATCTACATCACCTTGTTAACATGTATACCAAGTTTCAAATCCGTATCATGAATAGTTTTGGACATATGCTCCAGAAATAAACATTGCTTTTAGAAACTAAGTCAAAGTCAATTATTTTTTACGTAAAAATTTGAAAAGTACTTTTTTTCAAAAATCCAAAATAGCAAAAGGCACCAGTTCACATACTGCTTGATATGTATACAAAGTTTCATGAAGATATCTTCAGTAGGTTTAAAGATATGGTCCGGAAACAAAAACGTGACCAGACGGACGGACAGACGGAACCCGTTTCTATATCATTATATAATGAACGCAAAATTAACAGAGGAAACATGCATTAAAAACAAATGCTTTGCAAATTTGCACGTCTTGCTACAGAATATAATCAGTGTCGCTGAAAATTGTGGCAGTGCAAGAGCATGTAGAAAAGATTACATTGTATTATACAGGACGATGAATTCATTGCAATAATTATGAAGTTTCACTGGCATCAGGAGATTAGTAAATGTTAGGCTTCATAAAGTCCTCATTCATAGTTCCATACGTTCTAAATTTCACTGAAATACTAATTACCTTTTTTGAGTGGCCAATAATTTAAAAACATGTTGCTATTTGATATAAGCCAGTGTTCGATGGATTAGCTTGCCTTTCTAGATGTGGCGTAATCATGGCAACGTGCTCACTGTCTCACGTAGCTTCCATAGAGTTATTATTGCACCTAGTGGCTGAAAATGGCAATTTCACAAGTTCTAATAGAGTTCCACTGGTGTTGGAATCACCAAGATCTTGCAACTTAGCAAATAATTACCTCCGCCAAGGAGGTTATGTTTTCGGTAGCGTTGATTTGTTTGTTTGTTGGTTTGTCTGTTAGCAACATTACGGAAAAAGTTATGAACGGATTGCTCCGAAATTTTTTTCCAGAGGTGTGACTGGGCACAAGTAACAATCCATTAAATTTTGGCAGTGATCCGGATCACCTTCTGAATCCCGGATTTTTTTAAAGGATTCTTGGCGGAGGTCTGCGCTCTCCGAGTGCTTTTCTAGTTAGAATTAAAGTTAATAAATTAACACACAGTAAGTATAAAGCAGGGCGGCACGGTGGTGTAGTGGTTAGCGCTGTCGCCTCACAGCAAGAAGGTCCTGGGTTCGAGCCCCGGGGCTGGCAAGGGCCTTTCTGTGCGGAGTTTGCATGTTCTCCCCGTGTCCGCGTGGGTTTCCTCCGGGTGCTCCGGTTTCCCCCACAGTCCAAAGACATGCAGGTTAGGTTAACCGGTGACTCTAAATTGACCGTAGGTGTGAATGTGAGTGTGAATGGTTGTCTGTGTCTATGTGTCAGCCCTGTGATGACCTGGCGACTTGTCCAGGGTGTACCCCGCCCTTTCGCCCGTAGTCAGCTGGGATAGGCTCCAGATTGCCTGCGACCCTGTAGGACAGGATAAAGCGGCTAGAGATAATGAGATGAGAGATGAAGTATAAAGCAAAGTATGAATACAGACAGTGTCTAGGATATACAGAACTGCAGGCCAAGTGCCACAGGAAATCACAGCTGTGTCAGTATTCAGTATAATAGCATGATTGTGACTGTGATATTTCTTTTATACAACTGTTTTATAAATAAGAAATTAATCTTATGCCACACTCACAACCCGCCGTAAGTGTTTTGGACATGTACGGGTCGCAAGGTTTGGTAGCTTGCAGCCGTGCCGCAGGGTTGTGGTGAACTCAGGGGAAAGTTTGGGGGAGGCATAGGGGCAAAGTACTTGTCAAGTACAGGTTGCACGCCTGACTTCCTCGAGGCATGGGAAAAATTACGCCGATAGCCCGTGGAAAGTGTATGTCTGACGCACGTGACGCGTGTGACTTGCATTTTACCAGTTTCCTGCACTAGGAGTATGGGCCACACTTGTGAAGCATGTGTGACGCACATGATTAGCATGTAACAATCACTCATGACTTGCGTGTGACGCAAGCCAGGAGTGGGTATAAAACCAGCGTGTCTGCAGCATTCTGTATCTGTCTTTTGGCTGAAGAACAATATCACTTCGTGCTACTCCTCAGCTTCTATCATCTGCCTATAAGGGTCCAACTCCCTCAGTCGTTGTGGCGGTATGGCGACAGCCATCTTCTTCCCTTCTACAATGCTACACGTTACATGATCGGTTCCTTGGTTCATCCCCAATATATATACCCAGAGTCTTGCCCCTCGTGTCGTGTGCAGGTCGCGTGCACTACGGTACATGCACGCCACACATAGGGATAGAAAGTGAGATGTACTTCTGTCTTGGGGGCCGCACAAATAGCAAGTGTGGAGTACTTGTGTAATACTTCTGAGGCACGTCACTCGTACAATGACCATGCATCACTCGTGCATCTGACTGTCATTGCAAAGCCCTTACTAGCCGTGCTGCTGACTTGGTTCAGGTGTACAAAAGGAGTACAGGTCCCGTACATAGTGTATGTGTTCTTGATTTTTCTCAAGACCTGTAGAATTTGCATGTGCAGGACCAAAAGTCTCCACGGCCAGTCTGCGACCTTCTACGGCGCTGAACACATGCAAGTGTCGCACAAGTCTCAAGCACGGTTTTGCCAAATTTTTTACCATAGACTGCCTGTAGTAGCATGTACGGCAGGTTGTGAGTGAGCCTTCAAGTAATCGACATTTCAGACACAATATTACCAAGTAATTTTGAAGAAGCCACACTCATTGATAGCCTGTTGGCTAGCTGGCTCACGTTGATTTTGTACATTAAAAGGTGCATCTGGTGAAATTAGCTTCCATTCTTCCTTTCCATCATCATCTGACACGGTTTCATATTTTAAGTCAGAAATTATATTCATGAAAAATGTCTCATTTGCCATGTCCACTGATTATGTAACTAACTCTACAGTAGTAACAGTTTTGGTGGGACTGTTGCAAGACTTAAAATTTTATGTGGCAAACACAGAGTGATGTAAATAGCATCACTTTATTTGATGAACAAACGGAGTGCTAAAAAACAGTGAAACATCCCATTGCGGTTATACTAAATGTAAGCACTCTTGGAATGCTGCCCGTCCTATCAAATTAATAGACCAGAACTACACTGTAAAAAAAATATTTGTTGTTTTAACTTAAAAAAGTTAAATTTTGAGTTCACTGGAATTCACATAGTACAGTAAGTTAAATTGTTGTGAACTTACTATATTAATTTCAGTGAACTCAAAATTTTAAGGCAGCCCTAAAGGCAACCCTTGCACTAACTTTTTTAAGTTAAAACAACAAATCATTTTTTACAGTGTAATGTTTGTATAATCAACAGTTATTCCATGAAATGGAGTCATATATGAGCTGATAGCTGACGAGGTGCGTAGGGCCGAGTTGGTTATAAGCCATGTATGACGAGATTGAGTGGAATAACTGTTTTATTCTATCCACATTCACTGGATTTTGAGAAACAGAGCATTTTTATTTTTATTTTTTGCAAATTCAGTAAATAAAAACTTTATACAAAACGTCCAACAAAATAATTTCCGCTTAGAATGTAAACAAACCAGTGAAATGACAGTAGCAATTTGTGAAAAATGCTATAATAATGATTCTTGAAAAATAAAAAAAGATGCGTTCTTCCCATGAAATACTTTCATTCCATATTTTGTTGCTTTTTTGGGGGGGGAGGGGGGTGCTTGTTTTCAAGTAGAGTTTTTATTTCGTCTTCGGTTGGTTCAGCAACATACTCTGCCATGTTCTTGTTCTTCTCTAGGTTTTTTTTTTGGCTGTTGGCAAACCAACTTAAAGGGATAGTTCGGGATTTTTGACATGAATCTATATGGTATCCCCGTCAGCAGTGTCGTGCATCCACACTGACTTACCCCCGACAGTGTTCTGTGAGCCTAGATATTGTACAGTGTTGGTCAGTGCACAAGTAGTTCCGGCAGGTTTCCTGGGGTCTGCAAAGTAACACGTTTTTCTTCTCAAAACAGCTCGTGTTCGAATGAGTGATTTATTAGCATAACAAAACCCTTGTAGTCCAAAAAGTCACACCTTGTAATTGCTTGGGGCTACTTTCTCTCAATAGAGATCAGTGCGCGCTGTCACTGTTAACAGTTGTGTGCGAGCTAGCCAACAACTTTCATTAGTTGTTCGACAGTGTTTAGCAGCAGCAAATTGCTTTCCTCCTCAGTATACAAGTGCGCTTCCATGGCAGGGAAAAATAAACTACCACTGCTGCCTATGTAGTGCCCTATTTATACAAATAGGAGTCATTCAGGATTCAGCCATGTTTTTGCTCCGTGTCATGGCTGAATCCTGAATGACTCCTATTTGTATAAATAGGGCACTACATAGGCAGCAGTGGTAGTTTATTTTTCCCTGCCATGGAAGCGCACTTGTATACTGAGGAGGAAAGCAATTTGCTGCTGCTAAACACTGTCGAACAACTAATGAAAGTTGTTGGCTAGCTCGCACACAACTGTTAACAGTGACAGCGCGCACTGATCGCTATTGAGAGAAAGTAGCCCCAAGCAATTACAAGGTGTGACTTTTTGGACTACAAGGGTTTTGTTATGCTAATAAATCACTCATTCGAACACGAGCTGTTTTGAGAAGAAAAACGTGTTACTTTGCAGACCCCAGGAAACCTGCCGGAACTACTTGTGCACTGACCAACACTGTACAATATCTAGGCTCACAGAACACTGTCGGGGGTAAGTCAGTGTGGATGCACGACACTGCTGACGGGGATACCATATAGATTCATGTCAAAAATCCCGAACTATCCCTTTAAAGGTGTATTACCACCACCGACTGGGCTGGAGTGTGGAAGAGGAGATATTGGGGGAGAAAACTATATTCTTTTATCTATTTCTGTTTCTTTTAAATACTTGATAACAAAGTGATATATCAGACATGATGCGCTTCGCCATTTTGTTTTTCTCTACTCACAGTATATGAGCTGATAGCCTCATAGTAGAGTAGCCAATCAGAGCGCGCGATTGCTCATATCCAGTGAATGTGGATCGAATAATTTAAGATACACAATATGACCAAAATTTGTGTATATCTGACCTTAACATTCATATGTGTTTTTTTGAAGATCTCATTCCAGATTTAGTCCCCTTTTTACTGTTATGAAGTGGGTGGATAATATCAGCACATCAGAAATACAATACCCCAATTTTTTGGTGTTGTTTCAAGGCTTTTGTGTGGGTTTTGAGCTGCAGTTGGGTTGGAAATTTTTCTGAAAGCTGGCAACCCTGGTTAATGATATTAGCTTTGTGTTTGTGTTGCACTTTGTGACAAAAGTAACGGGAAACCCACCTGCTGTATGAAACACTGTTGAGTTGTTGGGTTCCCTTTTGAGTCTGGTTCCTCTCGAGGTTTCTTCCTCATGTCGTCTGAGGGAGTTTTTCCTTGCCACCGTCGCCACAGGCTTGCTCATTGGGGATAGATTAGGGATAAAATTAGCTCATGTTTTAAGTTGTTTAAATTCTGTAAAGCTGCTTTGCGACAATGTTTATTGTTAAAAGCGCGATACAAATAAACTTGACTTGAACAAACGTATGTCTAAAACTGCTCAGAATGAGCTACTGGACTGTATGAATGAATGTTGCTGACTCTGAACTACCTGTGGAGTTATGGAGTTACTCTGAACGTTTGCTAGATAGTCACCTATCGCATAAGTCAATTGTGATAACCTCTCAACTTGTGAGTGTGCTTGATTGAAGCCAGATAGACAGAAGTTAATACTTTTACTCAGCATTTTCCCAGTGCATTCATTGGAGAGGTGGGTCTTTAGTCTTCATTTCTGAAAACTGAACTTGAGACCTTGCCTTTTGAACCACCAAGGGAAAATTCATTTCACCATCCTGGATTCAATGCAGAGTAGAATCTTGATCATTGTCTTGCTTAATTAAGATATACAGCCTGAAGTCTGTATCTGTGTGGCTACACTGACCTGCACACATAGCCACTGTGTTTATTCCCAAGTGCTCTATGCTCAAGTTTGGTTTTAAGAATATAAGTGAGATCATTAAGGTCACCGGTGCATTACGTCAGTGTTAAAGCAGCTAAAATTGCTGCCTTTCTGAGTCAGATGGGTGGTGCTGCACAGTGCTACACTGAGGCTAGGATGGAAAATGAAAATGGATTTCAAACATCCTGGAGTCAGTATGATCTTACACTACAGCAATTTAGTATCATTTTTTTATATCTCCAATCTTCTTCAGATCTGCCTTTTAAATGTTCGCCAGTGGTAAATCCCTAGTAGCAATGTACAGTTTTCTCCTTTGCTTACTGATGGCGCTGTTGTCTTGGTTCAGTTCTCAGCATTGTGAAGACTGCAGAAAATCTAATTGGGTGAAAAGCAAAAATCTTAATTCTTAATTTTTATTAAACCACCATGCCGGTGCTCTTTGAGGCTCAAACCAGGTTCAATTCAGAAGAATTAGGTATCAGATTCCTCCCAGTCTTTTACGCTGGGATGCTTATAGTGTCCCCAACCTTTTCTTTCTCACTATTTAACTGTAGCTGCTGTATATTTCCAAAAGCTTCTCAGATTCTGACATTCCAGAAGCAGTTGGAAAGCATCATGTAGCTCATTCTGTGTCGCTAAAGGATTTTCCACACTCAGTATGCTCCTGTATGGTAGAAACATTCCTCTCTTCATAGCAGTGATGTAGCATAACATTATTTAACACACACACACACACACACACAGTCTATTTCGGATTTTTATTAATTAAAAGACACATGTCTTAAAGTAATGATGGATGTCATTTCTCTTTATTTAGTCGAGCAGTCCATCCGTTATCCATAACCACTTATCCTGTGCAGGGTCGCGGGCAAGCTGGAGCCTGTCCCAGCTGGCTATGGGAGAGAGGCAGGGTACAACCAGGGCAAGTCACCAGATCATCGCAGGACTGACACATAGAGACACACAACCGTTCACACTCATGGCCAGTTTAGAGCCACCAATTAGCCTAACCTGCATGACTCTGGACTGTGGGGGAAACCGGAGCACCCGGAGGAAACCAACACAGACACAGGGAGAACATCCAAACTCCACACAGAAAGGCCCCCGTTGGCCCCTGGGCTCAAACCCAGAACCTTCTTACTATGAAGTAACAGTGCTAACCACTACACCACCATGTCACCCTAGTTGAGTGGTTCTTGACATAATATGGATTACTACAGTTGTTGAATAGGGCTATTTACTGTATTGCTATTATTTACTATTTACTGTTTGATCTCAAAAGCATTAAGAAGGCAAGAAATTGCACTAATTAACTTTTGATGAGGCACACCTATTAATTGAAAAGCATTCCAGGTGACTACCTCATGAAGCTGGTTAAGATAATGCCAATAGTGTGCAAAGCGTCATCAAGGCAAATGCTGGCTACTTTGATGAATCTAAAATATGAAACACACACATTTTTTTAACACTCTTTTGTTTAATACAACTCCATACAGTTGTGCTTGAAAGTTTGTGAACCCTTTAGAATTTTCTATATTTCTGCTTAAATATGACCTAAAACATCATCAGATTTTCACACAAGTCCTAAAAGTAAATAAAGAGAACCCAGTTAAACAAATGAAACAAAAATATTATACTTGGTCATTTATTTATTGAGGAAAATGATCCAATATTACATATCTGTGAATGGCAAAAGTATGTGAACCTTTGCTTTCAGTATCTGGTGTGACCCCCTTGTGCAGCAATAACTGCAACTAAACGTTTCCGGTAACTGTTGATCAGTCCTGCACACCGGCTTAGAGGAATTTTAGCCCATTCCTCCGTACAGAACAGCTTCAACTCTGGGATGTTGGTGGGTTTCCTCACATGAACTGCTCGCTTCAGGTCCTTCCACAACATTTCAATTGGATTAAGGTCAGGACTTTGACTTGGCCATTCCAAAACATTAACTTTATTTTTCCTTAACCATTCTTTGGTAGAACGACTTAAAAGAATGGTTAAAGAAAAATAAAGTTAATGTTTTGGAATGGTCTTGAATTTCCTCCATTTGTACACAGTCTGTCTGACTGTGGATTGGTGGAGTCCAAACTCTTTAGATATGGTTTTGTAACCTTTTCCAGCCTGATGAGCATCAACAACGCTTTTTCTGAGGTCCTCAGAAATCTCCTTTGTTTGTGGCATGATACACTTCCACAAACATGTTGTGAAGATCAGACTTTGATAGATCCCTGTTCTTTAAATAAAACAGGGTGCCCACTCACACCTGATTGTCATCCCATTGATTGAAAACACCTGACTCTAATTTCACCTTCAAATTAACTGCTAATCCTTGAGGTTCACATACTTTTGCCACTGACAGATATGTAATATTGGATCACTTTCCTCAATAAATAAATGATCAAGTATAATATTTTTCATCTCATTTGTTTAACTGGGTTCTCTTTATCTACTTTTAGGACTTGTGTGAAAATCTGATGATGTTTTAGGTCATATTTATGCAGAAATATAGAAAATTCTAAAGGGTTCACAAACTTTCAAGCACCACTATATATGTTTTTTCATAGTGTTGATGTCTACAGTATTGTTCTACAATGTAGAAAATAGTTAAAATACAGACAAACCTCTAAATATGTAGGTGTGTCCAAACTTTTGACTGGTACTGTATATTTAACTAAAGTTGTGTAGCCCAGTTGGCACCAATGTGTCAAATAAATGAAGCCGAATGTACACAAATCTGCAGGGCTGGATGTGAGTCTTTTTATATATGCTGAATACTGAATTTGTGACTTAAAGCTAGACTGCCTTTCAGATTGTTCAAGTGTAGGTCATAAAAAGAATTTTCCCTGACACCCAATTATTATTTTTTTTATTTAATTAAAAAAAAAGAACAATTAATGAATTTAGGGCCATGTGGCCCTAAATTCTCTGCTATTTTTTCTTGCTTCACCATGACACAATACGAGATACTACATCATGCATCACGTGGTGGGCTTTCCCCGTTCGTGCAAGGCATTGTGGGATACAAATTTGAAACGGGAGGGAAATGGAGGATGTGAGTGTGCGAATGAAACGGGAAAGACCGACTACAGTAACGGAAAGCAAGACGAAAAGACTTTATGCCACAAAGGAAACAAAATGCAGGACCAAACTAATAAATATCGGCAGTCAACGAGCACCTCAGTGTGAGCAGCTGTTCATTTAGCAACAGAATGATGTAACTGTCATTGCATGGTCAAAGGTAAACCTGTAGATGGCAGTAATGCAACACTGTGGATGCCAGCTGCCGTAAAACCCAAAAGAAGAAGAAGAAGGCGGCAAACCTGTGCATGCACACACAGACTTCCTCTGTCTGCTTGACTGCTAGAAGCGAGGGATATCATGCACATTATTTGTTAGGGAATCCCCTCAAATTAAATAACTTCCCAGCCACAGAATGGCCTGATATTTTGTGAGATATTACAGAAATAAACAGATGTCACAATGACCAAATTTCAGAGGGAACTAAATTTCACAGATTTTATGAAATCGAAAGGCTGTCTACCTTTTAAACCTTGTTCAAATGCTGAGTGCTTAATCCTTTAAAATTCCAGCTAATCATTCAGTAATTTATCTTAAAGTATAATATTCAGTAACTAGTATATACACTACCATTCAAAAGTTTGGGGTCACCCAGACAATTTTGTGTTTTCCATGAAAAGTCACACTTTTATTTACCACCGTAAGTTGTAAAATGAATAGAAAATATAGTCAAGACATTTTTCTGGCCATTTTGAGCATTTAATCGACCCCACAAATGTGATGCTCCAGAAACTCAATCTGCTCAAAGGAAGGTCAGTTTTATAGCTTCTCTAAAGAGCTAAACTGTTTTCAGCTGTGCTAACATGATTGTACAAGGGTTTTCTAATCATCCATTAGCCTTCTGAGGCAATGAGCAAACACATTGTACCATTAGAACACTGGAGTGAGAGTTGCTGGAAATGGGCCTCTATGGAGCACTTGCATGTGACGTCATAGCCGATCCAGATTGTGACAGACGCCATCTTGTCGGTCAAACGCCATTTCCGCCTTCTACTTCTACTTCTACCTTTTCTTCTGGAAAACCCTACTATATACAATTCTACTACAACGGCTGCGGCTACAAGCTCTCCCTACCTGTGCACGTTTTTTATGTTTTTTGTGTGTATTTTTGCATGTTGTTCATCTGTACCGGACTTCAATATCCACTACAACCGTATGGACTTACTGGACATTGGTTTCCAGCAGAAAATGACGGTTTGTAGTGATTTCCATCGCATGCACAACATTCCGGACGAGATAGCGAGACCAGCGGGGTCTCCGTGGATTGTTATCGGAAGCAAAGAGAAGGAGGCGGCGTCGGGAGAGGAAGCAAAAGCAAGGCTGCAGAGCCGGCCTGTTGACTAAGCTCAGAAAACAGCCACTCAAATCTCCACTGCTAAGCCTCTACCTCTCCAACGCCAGATCCATGGTAAACAAGACGGACGATTTGAAATTACAGCTGGAATTACCTTATTCTATTCTATAATCGGCTGGTCAGTGCTATACTCAATACTTAAGTGACTTACCCGTCCAATGAGGATTATTTTCTTGTTTATAAGATGCCACATCTGAGTCGCTGACAGATCCTGAATTTCTGTAAAGATAACTGTCCAGAGATTTATAAGCACGCAGTGCTTCACCACTGAACAGCGAGGGAAAGTTAATGAGGTAATTATACACGTCTGGGTATTCCACCTCTGGCAGTTCAACATCCACTGACACGGTCGTGAAAACTACGTCCGGTAAGCCATAAGGGTCACTAATCTGTAGATCGTTTATTTTAGACATATATCTAGTTATCTGTTCATTAGAAAAATGAGCCGTGTAGTCCGTCGGTTGAAATTGATCCATTCTGTACACGAGTGCAGCAGTATTCAGCGGTGTTTTTTACTGACAAGATGGCGGCTGTGTACTTTCCGGTCACGTGACTGCAAGATCTCTATACACCTATGTAGATATTGCACCAAAAACCAGACATTTAGTAGAATTTAGCTAGAATAGTCATTTACCACATTAGCAATGTATAGTGTGTATTCCTGATTAGTTTAAAGTGATCTTCATTGAAAAGAACAGTGCTTTTCTTTCAAAAATAAGGAAATTTCAAAGTGACCCCAAACTTTTGAACGGTAGTGTATTATTTAGTAACTCCAGTGAAACTATTAGGAAATCTATGTATCTGTGAGAATGAGGACTGTAAATCTGGGAGAATAAGGAGTTCAAGAATGTTTATGAAGCTTCTACCTGAGAGAAACAGGACAGAGTTTTGGTTAAAACCTGGAGGCTTCATAGCATTTGGTTATTTCTACTGGTATGACATTATTTATGCAAATCAGAATACACTATAGTGTGTGCTGCACACATTTTAGAGAACACACGCAGCACTTGTTTTTCATCTCAGATGCACAATGCTTTTATTTATGTTGTTGAATATAGTGGTTGTGTTGGCCACATCATCTCCAAAACTATATTTTTATTTGCAATTATGACTCAGACGTACAGTGTGAGACCAGTGTCATTATTATGGAAAGATGGACTAATTCTATCTACAGACCATTAGCCATTTTCTTCATAGCTATATTCAGTTTCTAGTCTTTTGTCCGTAGCTTTAGTTGTCGTATTTTATGTCTCTGAGTTTCAATGTGTTGGTCAGTGATACTCTTTTGCACAGAATTTCTAAAAAAAAAAAAAAATCAAACATTGCTTATTATTTAATAAGATGATAATGACAGTGGCACTTTATAACATCTTGAACACCCAGAGATGTCTGAAAATTTGCCTTCACAACAGCTCCATCCAGTGGAGATAATGTATTTGGAGGAAAGATTGATCTTGTGAAGTGCTTAAAGGAGATACGCAGAACCTTTATTTTTAAATAAATTTCTGAGTGGATAGTATCTCCATCCTTGACTCTTGTATGCTGCATAAATGGGAATTAAAAATATACATATTTTTGAGAGTTAAAATCGACTGCAAAGTTGGCATTCAAGCTGCCCTGCTGAGCCAGCCAGCCCTGAGTGCGTGACGTCACAGCGGTAACTGGTTTTAAGGCCGAGGCCTTTGACAGTTATAGACCAAAGTTATATAAATAAAAATTTATGGTGAAAGTAAGAAATACCGTTACCGACTTGCTCAACTAAGACTGATTTGACTTCATTGATTGTGGGTTGATAAGTGTTCTAACTTGTGCAACATACGTGTACATGCATGCATTTTCACTGATAAAGCATAAAAGGCTAATTAAATAATCAGATGAGCTGAGACAATCACATTCTGAAGCAAATTAAATAATCTTATACTGGTAACTTAAACACACAATACAAGTTACATGTAGGGGCGGCACGGTGGTGTAGTGGTTAGCGCTGTCGCCTCACAGCAAGAAGGTCCTGGGTTCGAGCCCCGGGGCCGGCGAGGGCCCTTCTGTGCGGAGTTTGCATGTTCTCCCCGTGTCCGCGTGGGTTTCCTCCGGGTGCTCCGGTTTCCCCCACAGTCCAAAGACATGCAGGTTAGGTTAACTGGTGACTCTAAATTGACCGTAGGTGTGAATGTGAGTGTGAATGGTTGTCTGTGTCTATGTGTCAGCCCTGTGATGACCTGGTGACTTGTCCAGGGTGTACCCCGCCTTTCGCCCGTAGTCAGCTGGAATAGGCTCCAGCTTGCCTGCGACCCTGTAGAAGGATAAAGCGGCTAGAGATAATGAGAGATGAGATGAAGTTACATGTATTAATCTAAATGCAGGTAAACAACATGTTGTTTTTGCTGTTTTGTGTCCAAATGAGAGTCGGAGCTTACCTGTCTGTGTTCTCGCTTCTTGAAGGCCGATCTTGTGGCCAATTTGTTTTGAAACAATCTGACTTTCAGTTGTTCGTTCAGTTCTCCGTTCATTCACTTTTTCCACGTAAGGGCGAGATGGCAGCAATATCCAGTGAAGAAATCAGACAGCTGCTCCACTCATTCTCCATTTTCTCCATAGTGAGTACTCCGTCATTACTGCTCGGCTCAGGCAATTACTAAAACCTGGGACGGAATGGATCATTACCGGTTTTAGCAACAATGTCGGGGAGGTCACTGCCTGAGCGATATGTCCCGTCCCAGGTTTTACCAACAACCCTCGGCTCACTCTGGGAGGACTGGTGCAACTGAACTTACTTTCCTTTTAAAAAAATAAAGTAAATGCTTTCCTTTTCTTGTAGTTTTATTTAATTGTTGGTACTGCACCCTCTTTCAGTATGGGCTTATAGTCAACGCTCCTCAACAGATCAGAGGTCTCGGACGAGTCTTCAGTAAAATGTGCAGAGCAGAGGAGAGACCACTTCGTAGGCGCCCAATGTGCTCGTGAACTTCTCGCAAAATGTGTCCAAATCTTTGCAGTTTGAACATTCTTGGGCCATGAATGCAATGTAAATCCACCTTCTGTCGTGTTGCTGCACCGGTCAGCAACACATCTGCATGGCATAGCGATAAATTAGCTCAAAATGGAGGATCGGAGTTGCAGTCAGCTCTGTGTTTTAGTATAGCGGAAATGGTGATGAGACCGATAGACTTCCTGCTGTGATGTTACGGACGTCAAGGTCATTCACTTGGACTGCTATCTATATGAATCACTTTAATCGTAAAAATTACTAAATTAGATTTATTGTTAACGCTTAAAACTATTCCTTTGCCATTCTTGAGGTCTCAAGGCATTTATAAACGAAAGTGAGGCCATGGGTCTGAGTATATGCTTTAAGCTTCATCCTAGCAAGTGGGGTCCATCTGGACCCCGCACCTATATGTTTGTTTGCCATTTTAAAAATATGTGACATACTGCCTCACCGTTTTATGAATTTGTCGGAATTTATGTCTTAATTAAAACACTAAAGCACCGGAAGATCAGCTTTTTGCATTGTGAAGGTATAATTAATTTGTTACTGGGGTCCAACCAGACCCCAGAGTAAAGTTTATCTGTCTTTCATTTTATAATTGAATAGCACACTGAAAGTTAACTTCTTTTATTTCTTTTATGCTCCATAATGAAACTACCAAGGCATTCCTTCTTGGGGTCCGTGTGGACCCCACTGCTGCAATAAGCACAGGCTGCAAAACAAAAGCCCTAAATTATTTTACAATTACTTTTTTGTTTTAAATTCTGTAAGAAAAGACCTAAGTTGTAATCCAGAATGTTTTACAGCTGCATGAGCTGCAAAAATCATGTATATAATGCCAATTTTTTTTTGTGGCGCTATAATTTGCTACATGTATGCTAGTTATTGCAATATTATTGCAATGTTATTGCATTTATAATACATCATTGATATTCAGCCATAGTGGATTTTGTTCTTCAATAAAGTTATGTCTGTTTGCTGCATTGAATTGTTTCTTACTGCATTGATTTCAAGGTATTCCCTCCTGGGGTCCATACGGACCCCGCCTGGTAGTTTGTGTATGTAAAATTGGCTGGTAGGATGAAGGTTAAGTGTGTTCTTTATGCCTTGGGCCCTTTAGTGTATTGCTGTTATTAATACAAGATGTTCTGAACAAAACTTATCTGGTGATTTTGTCTTTATAAGCTTTAATTTTAAAGAAAAGTATTGGGGTCCAAACGGACCCCACATGGTAAGATTAAGGTGTAAAATAGCATGGTAGGATGAGGGTTAAGTGTATGTGTGTGTCAAAGTCTAATCTGTGTGTGTTTCTAGTAAACCCATGATTGACCTACTCGTAATGCTGTGCGCAAAGTACCATCTCAACCCATCAGGCCACACCATTGAACTCGTCTCCACTAATAAGAACCACATTAAATTCAAGCCCAATGCTCTTATTGGGGATCTGGAGGCTGAGAAGGTTCTGCTGAAGCCCAAAGGCATGGAGGACAAGAACAAGAAGACTGGACCACAAATGCCAGAGGTAAAGCTCTAGTCTTTAATTAGATTTTTAAAATGTAGTATATTCAATTTGCTACATTTATATTCAGTTCTATACAGTTGTCAAGACTTGATTTCATTCCTAATGCCACCTTTAGGCTTTTTGAGTTATTGAATGTCACATTTAATGTCTCATTTAATGAAAACACCCATAGGCCCTGTTTGTCCTTCTCTTTTTATCTCTTTTATTAATTTGATCACATCTGTCTTTCTCAGGCTACTGTGCGTCTGGTAATAAACTATAAAAGGACCCAGAAGACAATTTTGCGAGTGAACCCTAAGCTTGCTCTGCAGGAGCTGCTGCCCGCTATCTGTGAGAAATGTGAATTTGATGTGCAGAGCACTGTGCTATTGCAGAACGTGCATTCACAGGAGCCTTTGGACCTGAACAACTCCCTCAGTGACCTCGGCCTCAGGGAGCTCTACGCCAGAGACACACGGGGTAATGACAATAACAAATAATAATAATAAAAAAAGGCTTATTAGAAATCCAGCTGGCTCTGGCTGCACAGAGGTATATTCACTTCCTCAGAGTTATGTCCTCTCCAGTAGCTGACTGTCACTGCCATTTTATTAACTTGCTTTCTGTATTACCTAAACAGTTATCAGTCCAACAGACTTCTCTTCATCACCAACTCATTCAGGTAACAGTCACTCTCAGCTTTAATGTAACGTAATTTCAGTTATGGCTGCATAATATACACAATCTAACCTTCGATGTCCACATTCTATTGCTGCACATAGCGTATACACTACCGTTCAAAAGTTTGGGATCAATTTGAAATGTCCTTATTTTTGAAAGAAAAGCACTGTTCTTTTCAATGAAGATCACTTTAAACTAATCAGAAATCCACTCTATACATTGCTAATGTGGTAAATGACTATTCGAGCTGCAAATGTCTGGTTTTTGGTGCAATATCTCCATAGGTGTATAGAGGCCCATTTCCAGCAACTATCACTCCAGTGTTCTAATGGTACAATGTGTTTGCTCATTGCCTCAGAAGGCTAATGGATGATTAGAAAACCCTTGTACAATCATGTTAGCACAGCTGAAAACAGTTGAGCTCTTTAGAGAAGCTATAAAACTGATCTTCCTTTGAGCAGATTGAGTTTCTGGAGCATCACATTTGTGGGGTCGATTAAATGCTCAAAATGGCCAGAAAAATGTCTTGACTATATTTTCTATTCATTTTACAACTTATGGTGGTAAATAAAAGTGTGACTTTTCATGGAAAACACAAAATTGTCTGGGTGACCCCAAACTTTTGAATGGTGTGTATCATGCAGTATAGTAAAACATATCATTTAACTCTTGATGTGACCTCGATTATCTGCTCTGGCTTCATATTATTTGCATTTGATTGTATTATATGGATGGCACAATTGATCAAAATGCGCAAAGAAACAGTCATCAGGAGGATCTGAGATTAGGTCCCATCATGCTCTAATAATGTAGTCATTTGCAATATTTTCATAAAAATGAAAAAGAATATTGTGTTTTGATATTGTTCAGACATTTTTTGATATTGTGACATTTTTTGATATATTGATATTGATAATGGCGGCACGGTGGTGTAGTGGTTAGCGCTGTCGCCTCACAGCAAGAAGGTCCGGGTTCAAGCCCCGTGGCCGGCGAGGGCCTTTCTGTGCGGAGTTTGCATGTTCTCCCCGTGTCCGCGTGGGTTTCCTCCGGGTGCTCCGGTTTCCTCCACAGTCCAAAGACATGCAGGTTAGGTTAACTGGTGACTCTAAATTGACCGTAGGTGTGAATGTGAGTATGAATGGTTGTCTGTGTCTATGTGTCAGCCCTGCGATGACCTGGCGACTTGTCCAGGGTGTACCCCGCCTTTTGCCCGTAGTCAGCTGGGATAGGCTTCAGCTTGCCTGCGACCCTGTAGAACAGGATAAAGCAGCTAGAGATAATGAGATGAAATATTGATAATACAAATTGATTGATTTGATATACAATATTTTGATATTATGACATTATTTGATGTTTTGATATTGTGCAGCCATTTTTTTCCATTTAAAAAAAAAAACTTGTATATTATATTTCTAATCCCATTATTAAAAACTTGAATTTGCCAAACAGATGTTTTTCAACCTGGCAAGGACAAACTCCAGAAAGAAAAAGAAAATAAAGGACTGTTTGGCATGTTCAGACGAGGAAGTAAGAAGAAACCCGATCAGGTGGGTGCTGATTTAGAACAGTTCCACATCAGAAGGCAGTAAAAAGGTTATCATTTAAATACTTTAAAACATTGTCTTGGTTATTGTTCCTGAATATTTAGGAGTCTGTGGAGAGAACGCAGCTTCCAATAATTCTTTTACAAACCTAATTTGTTTGCCATTGCACAGGCAGTTCAGGGCTGATGGAGTAAATATTTGTTTTGGATGCTCTTTAAACTTTGCATGGACAAGCCCTGAGCTTTTCCATTGGTCAGTAGTCATGCTTGTCCTTGTACCCAAATTCAGACTTTTGCTGACTAGAAAGTGATCTTAAGAGTTCCTGCTATTCAAGGCACAAGGCTGTGAATGATCAGGAAACTGTTGCTGTTTTGTCTCTTTTTAAAGGTATCAACTGTGAGTGCGCCAGCATCCCCAACCAACAGGAAATCAAGACCTGCGAGCATGAGTTCACTCAGCATACAGTCCTCAAAATACGACTCGAACACTATGCCGTCTGACACACCGAAGAAGAGACGGGCTCCTCTACCCCCACACATGAATCCCTCTGACCTCAGCCATCAGCACAGCAACTCTCAAACAAGCAGTCATCCTGATGACAACCAGGTATGCAAGGCTTATGTTACTCTTTTCTTTAGATTTACGTTTAACATGAGAGCAAACCCTGAGCTGTTTGTTAATAATAATAATACTATTAAGGTGTGTGCTATGGTCTTCGGCTCCACGTTTGTCATTTTCAGAATTTAATTTCAATTTAATTTAAATGAACACTTAGATAAAATGATCACAAAATTCAGAGCATTTTAGCTTATATTATGTTGAGTGAAAGCAGTCAGTTGCTGATGTAACTTCTCTGGATTGTGAAGGTTGCGGCACCTCTGACTCGAAGTTTATCTACCGAGTCGTCTCTAAAGAGGAGTAAAAGGAAGGCTCCACCACCCCCTACCTCCCCCAGCATCCCCTCAGTGACGCATGATGAAAAAACACAGGATACAACTCTAACAGGTCAGTCTGCAGCCTCTGGCAGCAAGTAAACACTGAGACATTTATTAAAGATAGACTTAGAACCGTTCATCACCACTCGTGTTTCTCCAGCTGTTGCCGTACCCTGACTGGTGGTCTGTAGCCGTGTTGTAAACATCCTTTCAGTCAAAATGGAAACGTTGATAATCTGTAAAAACATATTTATTTTGTTGTTATATAGATATCATACATTTGATATTTAATCAGCTTTTTTGATGGGCTCTAACTAGTCTGTAAGCAGTTTTGTGGTTCTCACTTGGACAGAGATAAACAGCTGTACTTTGTCTTGCATGTAAACACAGCAAGACAGTGAATGAGATCTTTGACGGTTTGTAAAGGCTCAATTTTGTATACATTCTGCCTCCTAGTGGTCCAATTATGAGATTACAGCTCTATTCTAAGATTGTGTGTTTCTGAGAACTCGGCTGTTTTGTTTCTGCTTTTCGATAAAGTGTTAAGGCCAATTTATGCTGACAGCGCAGTCCTCGCAGACGGCGTCGCAGACAAGAGGGCTCTGATTGGTCCACTCCAGGTCCACTCTACGTCCGCTGTACACGCACTTCCCCTTCCCTACTTTCCCGGTTTGTTTTGTTTTCACTACCGCCATTTTTAAAAACACGAGCGAAGATGGAGCAGCACGAAGAGCGGTTGATCGAGGAAGTGAGGAAGTACGTACATCTATACGACTCCAGTTCTAGTCATTATAAGTAACTGGAGGATAAACACTCCATTAACCACACCCACCAACTACTCCTAGCGATTTCGCGACTTCGCGCCCCCTTGCGTTGTGGCGGCGAATAACATCGCGCACGCCTATTACTCCCCGCTCAACGATAAATTACAACTGTCTGCGAAAAGCTGTCTGCGAAGGCCTTGTCGCAAGAGCATGCAGAGGCCCTTAGAAGTTATTTAATCCCAGCATGATAAGGCCATGGGGCTGGAATATGACTGTAGTAGAATAGCTTTTGCACTATATTTGAATGTGTGCATCTGAGTGCTTGGCGCACACACACACACACACACACACACACACACACACACACACACACACACACACATTCAAAACAGGCACAGCAGCTGGGTCAAGCTGTAGATTTATAATGTGTACGACATGAGCCATGGCATTTCTCTCTGGCACTCGGGCACAGAAATGGCTCGACTTCAGTGATGTTAGTTTAAAAAATAAAAATAATTTAAAAAAATAATAAAAAAACTAAACTGAACTACAGTGTTGTAGTGAATGGCTGTGAATAACACAGCCTTTTCCATCTTATTTTCCACTAAAACAGCGTCACTTCTCATCAAACCCTTAGCAGAGGCAACGTTTTAAACAGTGGGACAGAGTTCTTTTCACACAATATCCTTTGCCTTTTTCTTGTATTAGTTAGAAGTTGTTGTAGAATGGTATGAGAAGGAAAAAAAATGGAGTGTTAAACACTGTATTTAATAGTTTGTGATTTCTAGCCACGAAAATAGGTAAAGTATCATTCGATATACAGTGGTGCTTGAAAGTTTGTGAACCCTTTAGAATTTTCTATATTTCTGCATAAATGTGACCTAAAACATTTATCAGATTTTCACACAAGTCCTAAAAGTAGATAAAGAGAACCCAGTTAAACAAATGAGACAAAAATATTATACTTGGTCATTTATTTATGGAAGAAAATGATCCAATATTACATATCTGTGAGTGGCAAAAGTATGTGAACCTCTAGGATTAGCAGTTAATTTGAAGGTGAAATATTAGAGTCAGGTGTTTTCAATCAATGGGATGACAATCAGGTGTGAGTGGGCACCCTGTTTTATTGAAAGAACAGGGATCTATCAAAGTCTGATCTTCATAACACATGTTTGTGGAAGTGTATCATGGCACGAACAAAGGAGATTTCTGAGGACCTCAGAAAAAGTGTTGTGATGCTCATCAGGCTGGAAAAGGTTACAAAACCATCTCTAAAGAGTTTGGACTCCACCAATCCACAGTCAGACAGATTGTGTATAAATGGAGGAAATTCAAGACCATTGTTACCCTCCCCAGGAGTGGTCGACCAACAAAGATCACTCCAAGAGCAAGGCGTGTAATAGTCAGCGAGGTGACAAAGGACCCCAGGGTAACTTCTAAGCAACTGAAGGCCTCTCTCACATTCGCTAATGCTAATGTTCATGAGTCCACCATCAGGAGAACACTGAACAACAGTGGTGTGCATGGCAGGGTTGCAAGGAGAAAGCCACTGCTCTCCAAAAAGAACATTGCTGCTTGTCTGCAGTTTGCTAAAGATCACATGGACAAGCCAGAAGGCTGTTGGAAAAATGTTTTGTGGACGGATGAGACCAAAATAGAACTTTTTGGTTTAAATAAGAAGTGTTATGTTTGGAGAAAGGAAAACCCTGCATTCCAGCATAAGAACCTTATCTCACCTGTGAAACATGGTGGAGGTAGTATCATGGTTTGGGCCTGTTTTGCTGCATCTGGGCCAGGACGGCTTGCCATTATTGATGGAGCAATGAATTCTGAATTATACCAGCGAATTCTAAAGGAAAATGTCAGGACATCTGTCCATGAACTGAATCTCAAGAGAATGTGGGTCATGCAGCAAGACAACGACCCTAAGCACACAAGTTGTTCTACCAAAGAATGGTAAAAGAAGAATAAAGTTAATGTTTTGGAATGGCCAAGTCAAAGTCCTGACCTAAATCCAATGGAGATGTTGTGGAAGGACCTGAAGCGAGCAGTTCATGTGAGGAAACCCACCAACATCCCAGAGTTGAAGCTGTTCTGTACAGAGGAATGGGCTAAAATTCCTCCAAGCCGGTGTGCAGGACTGATCAGCAGTTACCGGAAACGTTTAGTTGCAGTTATTGCTGCACAAGGGGGTCACACCAGATACTGAAAGCAAAGGTTCACCTACTTTTGCTACTCACAGATATGTAATATTGGATCATTTTCCTCAATAAATAAATGACCAAGTATAATATTTTTGTCTCATTTGTTTAACTGGATTCACTTTATCTACTTTTAGGACTTGTGTGAAAATCTGATGATGTTTTAGGTCATATTTATGCAGAAATATAGAAAATTCTAAAGGGTTCACAAACTTTCAAGCACCACTGTAAGGTTTTAATCACACCTTTGTACAGTACACCTTTGTGTAGTGTGTGAATCTCATTAAACCTGTGACACAAGGTGGATTGATGAGCTGACTGCAATAATTTAAGCTAAGGAGTAAAAAAAAAAAAGCGATGTGTGCTCATCTCATCTCATTATCTCTAGCCGCTTTATCCTTTTACATGGTCGCAGGCAAGCTGGAGCCTATCCCAGCTGACTACGGGCGAAAGGCGGGGTACACCCTGGACAAGTCGCCAGGTCATCACAGGGCTGACACATAGACACAGACAACCATTCACACTCACATTCACACCTACGGTCAATTTAGAGTCACCAGTTAACCTAACCTGCATGTCTTTGGACTGTGGGGGAAACCGGAGCACCCGGAGGAAACCCACGCGGACACGGGGAGAACATGCAAACTCCACACAGAAAGGCCCTCGCCGGCCCCGGGGCTCGAACACAGGACCTTCTTGCTGTGAGGCGACAGCGCTAACCACTACACCACTGTGCCGCCCAGTGATGTGTGCTGTTATAGGAAAATAATCAGTGATGGGATTATGTGGTGGGATTATTTTCCAGTAACAGCAGCTGCCAAAGTGTTTTATTCCCTTGATCCCATAGCAAGTAGACAACACTAACCTTTTTTAAAACTTAGGACAGAATGACATTTTATCTGTTTATAGTTATGTTTATGCTGCAGAACATCTGTGAAACAAGTCAGTTTCTGTTACCACGCTTGTTCCCCCACCAGTCTCTCTTTTTTCTTTCTCCTGAAGTTAATAAGACAAAAATTAAAGTCATACTGAGAAATCGCAAACCACAAACTCCCCTGTCCTGAAGACTTTCCGATGTATGGAAAAAGTTACAGCTTTAACTCTGACTGTTGCAAAATATTGACTGTGTTAAATACACATCTACTAACAGAAAACTGCACCGTATCAACAATTCCACACATCTGTTCATGGAGAGCATTCACTATTCACGTCTCTGTGAATTAGGTGTTACTGTAGAAAAATGAAGTATTTGAATGAACACATTAATATAAACCTTAGAGCCAGAGCTGCTGTCTGAACTGTGCTGTTATAGAAAAAGTAATGGAGACCATGCGACCAATCAGAGCAAACAATTCAACAGCGCTGTGGTATAATCTCAGTCAGTAGATTCCAAAGATTATAATTAAATACATATAGTGAAGTGGAGCATGTCCGCAAACACAGGATTTCTTAAAATGTCTTGAAAAATTACATAATCAAATTTTAATTATTGCTCTCTGCCACGGGCGGTACGGTGGTGTAGTGGTTAGCACTGTTGCCTCACAGCAAGAAGGTCCGGGTTCGAGCCCCGTGGCTGGCGAGGGCCTTTCTGTGTGGAGTTTGCATGTTCTTCCCGTGTCTGCGTGGGTTTCCTCCGGGTGCTCCGGTTTCCCCCACAATCCAAAGACATGCAGGTTAGGTTAATTGGTGGCTCTAAATTGACCGTAGGTGTGAATGTGAGTGTGAATGGTTGTTTGTCTCTGTGTCAGCCCTGTGATGACCTGGCGACTTGTCCAGGGTGTACCCCGCCTCTCGCCCATAGTCAGCTGGGATAGGCTCCAGCTTGCTTGCGACCCTGTAGAACAGAATAAGCAGCTACAGATAATGGATGGATGGATGGATAGATGCTCTTTGCCACAGGCTTTAATCTATGACTTATGAAATCTGCCGAAACCAATCCAGGCTTGAGGCGAACCATGTTTGGTTGACTTGGCCAGAACTGCAGAACTGGTGGCCGGTTCCTTTCTGCGCACTCACACTCACATTCACACCTATGGGCAATTTAGAGTAGCCAGTTAGCCTAACTGCATGTCTTTGAACTGTGAGGGAAACTATAGCACCTGCAGGAAACCCACGCAGACACGGGGAGAACATGCACACTCCACACAGAAAGGCCCCCATCAGCTGCTGAGCTCGAACCCAGAACCTTCTTGCTGTGAGGCGACAGCGCTAACCACTGCAGCACTGTGCCGCGTTATGAAAGCTATAAACATATTTCATCTATGAAGTCTATATTTATTGTAATTTAATATATTTGGGGGATTAACAGTAATATTTTGTGGTATTTAGTGGTAACTTGGGCCCTCCTGTGGAATCTTGTTGCTCATGGCAAGATTTAATACATTACTAAAGAATAGTACATTATTTATTTTGGGTTTGTTCTGTTTATTGTGTATTTCAGTAATAGGCTTTAGATCATTATCACCCATGTTATTTTACACTCCAAGAGGCAGTCTGTGTCTGTTTTTCCAACTAATCATTTATTATTAGATTTATAATTTTGTTTCATGAAAGGAAGATGGGGGGCGGCACAGTGGTGTAGTGGTTAGCGCTGTCGCCTCACAGCAAGAAGGTCCGGGTTCGAGCCCAGTGGCTGACGAGGGCCTTTCTGTGCAGAGTTTGCATGTTCTCCCCGTGTCCACGTGGGTTTCCTCCGGGTGCTCCGGTTTCCCCCACAGTCCAAAGACATGCAGGTTAGGTTAACTGGTGACTCTAAATTGACCGTAGGTGTGAATGTGAGTGTGAATGGTTGTCTGTGTCTATGTGTCAGCCCTGTGATGACCTGGCGACTTGTCCAGGGTGTACCCCGCCTTTCGCCCGTAGTCAGCTGGGATAGGCTCCAGCTTGCCCGCGACCCTGTAGAACAGGATAAAGCAGCTAGAGATAATGAGATGAGATGAGATGAGATGAGATGAGATGAGATGAGATGAGAGGAAGATGTATAGACTATTTTTTTGTTCATGACTGTTTTCCTTCCTCTTTTGCTCAAAGCAGTTAATGCACTTGACTTTACAGACTGCCCAGAAGGGGGCGTATGACAGACAGGCATTTCTTTCTTCTTTGCTTGCTGTTGCTCCTCAACCTCATGTCGTGGCGTCTCTCTCTCTCTCTCTCTCTCTCTCTCTCTCTCTCTCTCTCTCTCTGTCTGTCTGGTCTGTTGTTTAATTAGATTCTAATTATATGTTCATGTCAGTGTCTGTATTTTTTCCCCAGACAGTATCTTTGCCGTATTATTTTTTTGTGTGGATACTTTTCTTTCATTGCTTGTATAGTTTATACATTAGTCTGTGTTTTACACTACCGTTCAAAAGTTTGGGGTCACCCAGACAGTTTTGTGTTTTCCATGAAAAGTCACACTTTTATTTACCACCATAAGTTGTAAAATGAATAGAAAATATAGTCAAGACATTTTTCTGGCCATTTTGAGCATTTAATCGACCCCACAAATGTGATGCTCCAGAAACTCAATCTGCTCAAAGGAAGGTCAGTTTTATAGCTTCTCTAAAGAGCGAAACTGTTTTCAGCTGTGCTAACATGATTGTACAAGGGTTTTCTAATCATCCATTAGCCTTCTGAGGCAATGAGCAAACACATTGTACCATTAGAACACTGGAGTGAGAGTTGCTGGAAATGGGCCTCTATACACCTATGGAGATATTGCACCAAAAACCAGACATTTGCAGCTAGAATAGTCATTTACCACATTAGCAATGTATAGAGTGTATTTCTGATTAGTTTAAAGTGATCTTCATTGAAAACAACAGTGCTTTTCTTTCAAAAATAAGGAAATTTCAAAGTGACCCCAAACTTTTGAACGGTAGTGTAACTACGGAATTATAACAGTCTTTATCATCGTTTTAGCAATCTTGTAACCTGGTGCTTATTTATTTTAATCTTTAAAGGGCTGCTAAGTGATTTAGTTTATTTCATCAGGCCTTTCTCTATTGTCACTATTCTGTTGGAGGGGTGTGGCTTGTTGTTGGGAGTGGGAGGGGACATAGTCTGTTTTATTTATAGGCCTCGATGTTTGTGTGATGTACAGTAGGCTATATGACCAACAGATAAGAGAGATGTTGGCAAAAATAAAGACTCCAACCTGGGGCGCTGCTAGAAATTTTGGGCCCTATGAAAGAATATAATATTGCACCCCCCCTTTACGTTTCTAGTCACCCAACTTCTTCATGATGGTGTCAATCTACTGAGGATTCACCGTCAATTCTGCTTCCGCTGTGTGCAGCTAACGTTAGTGCTGGATTGGAAAGCAACAAACCTAACGTAGTGTCACGCTCTGGCTCCACCTACACAAGGCTCCACCATGTAATGAATAAGGAGAGGGGGTGAAATATAAAGACTATCTATTCTAATAATTTTGCGGAAAATGGAAAACCAAACCAGGAGGTTGTTGGATTTGCTCATTTTAAGAGACAAAATTATTAAAAATATTTGTTTATTAAAGTAACTTACACATGATAATAATAGTAATATTTTCTTCTGAGGGTCCTCTGTCAATGCTGGGCCCTTAGAATAGCGCCCCCCCCCCCCCCCCCCCCCCCCCCCCCCCCACACACACACACACACACACATGGCACCCCTGACTTACAGTCATAATCCATATCTCATCCTCTGTGTTATAGTCTCAGAACCTCAGACTCAGTCTGTCAATCAACCTGTCAGACTCTTGAAACTGGCACCACCACAAAAATGTTTATCATTATTTAATTTTTATTTAATTGTATTTTATTCAATTTTATTTCCATTACTAACTGTAATTATACTTTAACATAAAAATTTATATTGACATTATAATTAGTAGTTTTATTATTTTTTCACATGCTTGTCAAAACAATTATTTAGCATTTTTTATGATTTTTGTCTTAAAGGTAGACTGCCTTTCAGATTTTTCAAGTGTACGTCATAAAAATAATTTTCCCTGACACCCAGTTATTTTTGTTTAGTGAACCGAAAGCTACTGAATTCGAATCACAGACTTCCAATTTTATTAGTTTTTTTTAAATAGAGCAATTAATGAATTTAGATGTAGCCTTAAATTTTCCGCTATTTTTTCCTGCTTCAACATGACCCAATTCAAGATACTATGTCATGCATCATGTGGTGGGCTTTCCCTGTTTGTTATTGTGGGATACAAATTTGAAACAGGAGAGAAAAATGGAGGACGTGAGTGTGCGAATGAAACATGAAAGACGGACTACAGTAATGGAAAGCGAGAAGAAAAGAAGAAACCTTTATTTGTAACATGCACACTTCAAGCACAGTGAAATTCATCCTCTGCATTTAACCCATCTGAAGCAGTGAACACACACACTCAGAGCAGTGGGCAGCCACACCAGAGCACCCGGGGAGCAGTCAGGGGTCAGGTACCTTGCTCAAGGGCACCTCAGCCCAAGGCCGCCCCACATCAACCTAACTGCATGTCTTTGGATTGCGGGGGAAAACAGAGCACCCAGAGGAAACCCACGCAGACCATGAGAACATGCAAACTCCACACAGAAAGGCCCTTGCCAGCTGCTGGGTTCGAACCCAGAACCTTCTTGCTGTCAGGCGACCGTGCTAACCACTACACCACCATGCCGCCCAGAATGTTATGTTGCAAAGGAAAGGGAACGCAGAACCAAACTAATAAATATCGGCGGTCAGCGAGCACCTCGGTGTGATCAGCTGTTCGTTTAGCGACAGAATGATGTAACTGTCAGTGCACGGTCAAAGGTAAACCTGCGCATGCGCACACGGACTTCCTCTGTCTGCTTGACTGTGCGAAGTGAATGATTTCGTGCACATGATTTGCTCGGGAAATAATCCCCTCAAATTAAATAACTTCCCAGCCACATAATGGCCTGATACTTTGTGAGATATTACAGAAATAAACATATATCGTAATGACCAAATTTCAGAGGGAACTAAATTTCACCGATTTTATGAAATCAAAAGGCAGTCTTACTTTAAGTCACAAAATTGCAGTCTTCAAGCTTCACTAAAATTCATTAAATGTACAGTTCCTCAACATGCAGCTCACTGAGATTTTTTCAATCAAGCAGCTATCCTAAATAAATAAATAATTTTTCAATTACATTGTTTAGATTTTTTTTTTAAATCTAGCCCAAAAGCCACATTTCTATAGTTTCATATTTAAATAATAAAGTCCTCCAATCGTGATATAGTTTTAGTGAAATTGTAATTATTCTATCCACAATAACTGGATATGAGCAATTGCACACTCTGATTGGCTACTTTACTACTAGGCTATCAGCTCATATAACGTGAATAGAGAAAAACAAAATGGCAGAGCGTGTTGCTGAACCAACCGAGGACAAAATAAAAACTCTACTTGAAAACAAACCCCAGAAAATATTTTTAAAAAAAGCAACAAAATATGGAATAAAAGTATTTGACGGTAGGAACGTATCTTTTTTATTTTTCAAGAATTATTATTATAGCATTTTTCACAAATTGTTATGTTAATTTCGCCGGTTTGTTTACATTCTAAGCAGAAATGATTTTGTCAGACGTTTCGTATAAAGTTTTTATTTATCGGATTTGCAAAAAATACAAATAAAAAATGCTCTGTTTCTCAAAATCCAGTGAATGTGGATAGAATAAAACAGTTATTCCACTCAATATCGTTGTACATGGCTTATAGCCGACTCAGCACTATGTGCCTCATCAGCTATCAGCTCATGTACGACTCGATTTCATGGAATAACTGTTTTATTTATATATATATATACCTGCATAGCCACTTGAGTGCAGGTCTCAGTTATAAACAGTCCTGAGCAGCTGAAAGACAGTTCAAGATGTCACATATTGCTAGCAGGAAAAAATTATATTAATAATCTGAATTTATTTACAGGTTGTATTTTGCTGCTTGGGTGGCACGGTGGTGTAGTGGTTAGCGCTGTCGCCTCACAGCAAGAAGGTCTGGGTTCGAGCCCCGTGGCCGGCGAGGGCCTTTCTGTGTGGAGTTTGCATGTTCTCCCCGTGTCTGCGTGGGTTTCCTCTGGGTGCTCCGGTTTCCCCCACAGTCCAAAGACATGCAGGTTAGGTTAACTGGTGGCTCTAAATTGACCGTAGGTGTGAATGTGAGTGTGAATGGTTGTCTGTGTCTATGTGTCAGCCCTGTGATGACCTGGCGACTTGTCCAGGGTGTACCCCGCCTTTCGCCCGTAGTCAGCTGGGATAGGCTCCAGCTTGCCTGCGACCCTGTAGAACAGGATAAAGCGGCTAGAGATGATGAGATGAGATTTTGCTGCTTCAGAATGCATTGTGTCTCTGTTGTCTTTGTTGGTGATGGTTGGCCAGGCTCATGTGTTTGGAGGCTTCTCTGAAAGACTGTACTGCAAGCTTTCACAAGCTGACTACTAATACAGTTAGTAGTTAGTAATGCAGTTAAACTGTGGATGGGATATTTAATGGGAGGAACTATACTTGGGTACTAATCAATACACCTAGATGCACCACAATAGTATGACAGACTATATGTGTGAGGAAAAAGTGTACTCTGTCCTCTCCCGACATTTAATAAACCACAACTGTGCGTCATCGAGAGAGGTAGCTTAACAAGAGCTTTCACTGTATCCATGAATGTTAAACTTTTTAAAACGTCTTGAATACCCAGGGCCCAGAAGCTCTTATAAAAATGCATTGTTTTGCTTAGATGTCATAGCAAGTCTTTCAATAAAAAAGTGACTACAGGGCTGAAGTGGGGCCTAGCTTTTAGGGAGTAACTGCGCTCTAATCAGGGATGTGAACCTGCAGACAGACTCAGCTTGTCGTTCATAACCACAAAAAAGCAGCCACTTGAGACAAGAGAGAAACTTCACTGAGTTTGCTTTCTTCTCCATCCGTCTTTCAAATTCTGTTGCAACTTTCTGCCTGCAATACAACGTTTTACCCATCAGTTTGCACTTTTTGTGTTTGTGTGCTGCATTTTTAATATCCTTTTGCCAGTATATTAGAATTTGATACGCCTTACAGTATTTCAGCAGTAGATTTTGAAGGCTCAATAATAAAGCCTTGGCAAAGTTTGGAATCGTCTCTGAGTGCTTGTGTCTCCAGCATTGTCTTGTTCCCCTGCTGACAGCAATAATCAGCTTCACAGAGGAGGAGAGGGAGGCATGGAGAAAGGCGATGAAAAATGGAGGGGGATGGAGTGAAAACAAGAAGTATAGACAAAAAAGGAGATTAAGATACATGGATAGTGAAATGATAGAAAAAAAATCAAGAGCATGGAAAAGAAAAAAGGAAAAAAAATAAAACAGAGTTAGAAAAAAAGGATTTTTTTTTTTAATGATTGCCGCTATCTTTATCCATGGCACTCGACAACTCCAGAAAGAGAGAGTGAGAGATCACAGAGCGCTCTGCAGAGAGAAGCTCTCTCTTTGAATACAGCTTCTGCACTCCAGTCCCCAGCGACAGCCCTTGAAGTGCTGAATGCAGCGGCTGGCGCAGGGAAGTGAGATGTCTTAATTAAGAGCGATCCACTCACTCTGAAGAACTGTGTGGCACAACAGCACTCTAGCCTGGCTGCTCCACTCGCACACTAATACTACTCCCATCAGCCTGTTATGTAAGATGCTCCTGGGCACCGCTTACGAGCAGAATATGAATCTCTTTATTAACACATGCTTTAAATGGCCACTGAGCCTACTGTGAAAATGAAGCAGATAGAAAAGCAGTTATGAGACAAAGATCCAAAGTTAATAAACAAACTACTAACAGTTATTCCACGAAATTGAGTCGTACATGAGCTAATAGCTGGTGAGACACAGAGTGCTGAGTTGGCTATAAGCCATGCACAGTACGATGAGATTGAGTGGAATAACTGTTTTATTCTATCCACATTCACTGGATTTTGAGAAACAGAGCATTTTTATTTTTTGCAAATTCGATAAATAAAAACTTTATACAAAACGTCTGACAAAATCATTTCCGCTTAGAATGTAAACAAACCGGCGAAATGACTAGCAATTTGTGAAAAATGCTATAATAATAATTCTTGAAAAATAAAAAAAGATACGTTCTTACCATGAAATACTCATCTCATCTCATTATCTCTAGCCGCTTTATCCTGTTCTACAGGGTCGCGGGCAAGCTGGAGCCTATCGCAGCTGACTACGGACGAAAGGCGGGGTACACCCTGGACAAGTTGCCAGGTCATCACAGGGCTGACACATAGACACAGACAACCATTCACACTCACATTCACACCTACGGTCAATTTAGAGCCACCAGTTAACCTAACCTACATGTCTTTGGACTGTGGGGGAAACTGGAGCACCCGGAGGAAACCCACGTGGACACGGGGAGAACATGCAAACTCCGCACAGAAAGGCCCTCGCCGGCCACGGGGCTCGAACCCAGACCTTCTTGCTGTGAGGCGACAGCGCTAACCACTACACCACCGTGCTGCCCCATGAAATACTTTTATTCCATATTTTGTTGCACTTTTTTTGTATTTTTTTGGGTTTTGTTTTCGAGTAGAGTTTTTATTTCGTCCTCAGTTAGTTCAGCAACACGCACCGCCATTTTGTTTTTCTCTACTCATGGTATATGAGCTGATAGCCGAGTAGTAAAGTAGCCAATCAGAGCGTGCGATTGCTCATATCCAGTCAATGTGGATAGAATAATAACCTATATGCAACCTGGAGTAAAGGCAGTACTTGTCTAGTACTTGTCTCGGTTTCAACTGAAAGCAGCTTTTCATGCACTTTTAATGATCAGGTTAAGTGCCTGGAAGCATAAAGAAGAAACCTAAAGAGGAGCCAAGGCTCAGAAAAGAAACAATGAAATCAGAAAAGTGAGTAATGAGCGCACACACACACACCCAGAGCAGTGGGCAGTTATGCTACAGTGCCCAGGGAGCAGTTGTTGGTTTGGTGCCTTGCTCAAGGGCACTTCAGCCCAAGGCTGCCCCATGGTAACCTAACCACATGTCCTTGGACTGTGGGGGAAACTGGAGCACCCAGAGGAAACCCATACAAACTCCACACAGAAAGGCCCCTGTCAGCCACTGGGCTCAAACCCAGAACGTTCTTGCTGTGAGGCAACGGTGCTAACCACTACACCACTGCGCTGCCAAGCCAATCGGATTGAAACCAGTATGTGCAAAGTTCTTCTATAAGCAGAGTGTCTGAATCTGTGACTATTTTTGACTCTTATTATGTTGGATCATGCAGATTATAAAAGAACTAAGGGTTCTTTGTGGAGGTGGTGATAGCATACTGAATTAAAGTCTTAAGAGTATTAATCTGGAAGAGTGGTGTCAGCTTTTATGTATAATAATGCTGCGATTACCTTCACCCTGCTATCTTCAGAACATTTGGATTTAAACTTGTCTTAGTGCTTTATTATGTCATAATATTAATGCAATGTTGCAGAGTTACCAACAACCCCTGAGGAGATCCCAGAGAATCAGGAGTCTTCTATCATCCTGGATGCCCCTGTTGTCCCTGTAAGCCCCAGTCCTGAGAGCTTGAGTGCTGTACCAGAGCTTCTAGAGGATGACAGTAGCGTCAACCTCTCTGTCGACATCTCTCTGGACTCTAGAGCAGAAACTGCCTCCCCAACTCAGGAGATAGAAAGTGTAGTTCCACCTAGGGAGAGCCCACAAGAAGTGCCATCTGATCTGACCACAGATGGCAAGTACGACAGTTTTGAGGAGAAGAAAATATGGGTGTATTTAAAAAATAAATGGTAGGATTGATGTTTGGGTTTCGAAAAATTCACATGATTTTTGTCTTGACAGACTAGCTGCAGACTCTGAGGTGAAACAAAATCAGCCAGAGGCTGAGTCCGATCCTCAGTTACAATCAACAAACAATGGTTTGTTGTTTCCTCTCTTTCCCCACTTTTTTTTTTACACCACTCACATACAGACATAAAGTAAAATGTGTAAAAGCATATACAATACATAATAATAACTACATTTTTAGGAGTAATCTGATTAAAGTGAAGTGCTTAGAAGGTGGTTTGACTGCTCAACTTTATTTTTTTCTCCTCTTGTACAGCTAGTGTTGATGAGAGGACTGAACAGGCATGTTTAACTGCTGAAAGTTCTACAGCAGTGAAGGAAGAGAACAGTACACCAGTGGATGCCACTCAGGGTTCTATACACAAAGTCACACACACCCAGCAAGCAGAGCCACAGGCTCCTCCTAAGCCCAGTTATACAGCAACTGCTGTACAAACAATGCCAAACCTGTCCTACACTGTGACCAGTGCAAGTCAACTACACACTGAAACTGAAACAGAGATATACAGCTCTACTGAGGCCATACCCATTCCGGAGTCAATCGTCTGTACGTCTGTAACCTTAGGGAGTCCAAAAAAGGACATGGCCACATTGACAGAAGATCCCCAAACACAAGAAATTCACCTACCTTCTACTCAAAGCTTTGATATGCAGACATGGACCTCCACTCACGTCCCTGAAAGCCCAAAATCCATTCAGACTCCCAGTCCTGAAAATCAAAAGTCCACACAGATTTCCTCAGCAACTAAACGTAGCAATTTACAGTACCTTGTTGCCACCGAGCCTAAGCCTAAGCCCTCAAATGAACTCACCCGTGAATACATCCCCAAAGTAGGCATGACCACCTACACCGTTGTGCCTCCAAGGTCCTTGGATAAACTACGCTTCTTTGAAGTGGCGCTGACGCTTGAGTCTCCCAGTGTGCCTGGAGTTCAGGAAGTGAAAGTGGAGTCTTTAAATCAAAAACCTACAGCAACAGCATCACCAGCAGCAGCATCTCCCACCAGGTTTGAGCGCAAGTCTGGCAGTGGCAGTGATCTCTCTCCATCCATTTCCCCAACTGTAGAATCCCCTTCAGACTCCACTTTTATCCCTCAGGCCAAGGAGAAGAAACTTCCCCCTGCCACCAGGCCCAAACCAGCTTCTTTCCGCTTACCGCAGCACAAACGAACACCTGGAAGTTACGTCAACTCAGCAGTGGTGCGCAGTAGGAGTTTGAGTGAGGAGAAGGAGCCTCCAGGTAGCCCGCAAAGAGAGAGTTTCCATGGGCTTATGCAGGAGACTTTCCCCCCTCCGCCACCACCCATCCAGTTGGAGGAGGAGACAAAGGCGACAGATAAGCAGCACATTTCTCCACCAACTTCTCCACTAAAGCAGGAAGAGATTGTGAGATCTAGTCCAGCTTCCTCCCCAAGAAAGACTGAAGTGTTCAGTGGTTCAGCACATTCAGTTTTGCCACGCCAAACGAGTTTACCGACTCCTGGCCTGAGTCTGGAAAAGCTGCGTAGTTTTGCAGCACCAAAGCCATACATCTCATTCACACCGTCACGCTTTGCTCAGGCTGTCAATACTGCAGTCAAGAGATCTCAGTCTCTTACCCACAATCCTGATAGGCTGCGTAGCCACAGGGTGCCTTTGGCGATGACTAGACGTTGTCCAATCAACGAGACAGACGAGTTTGTTGAACTACCCAATTTCAGGGTGAGTATGCCTTTTGTTTGGGTCTTAATTTTTCATGCAGACAGCAAGGAGGTTGAAAAAAAAAATTCAGATTTTAGGCTATTAGTAAAATATTTAGTTAAAAATGACACTCAGTATGCACAATTAGCCATCAAAGTCAATGTGATAAAAACAACAAAGTGCTCTTTGAGTACATCATTGTTAGAATTATGTACATATGTGCAATGTGTGTAATCACTTGCTGGAATGACTTGTGTCCTTCTCCTGAGCTTCTGTGACTGAGGTCATCAGCGAGTGTGCACAGCTATGCAGGAAAGCATTGTTCTTTTCTTTCAACCTGCACAATGTGCCATTTTTCCTTGGTGGCATCACAACACAACATCTCAAAGAAAAGCTTTTGTTTGATGATGGGATAGAGTGCGCATGCCATTGTGTTTACTGACAGATGATCCTGTGTGTTTGTTTCTCTTCTTTCATACAATATGTCGATGCATGTGAGGCGTGTCACAGTATCAATGTCTCTGTCACCAGTCTACTGCCTGAGGGGCAGCTTTGTGTGCGTGTGTGTGTGTGTGTATGTGTGTCTGTCTGTTTGTCTGTCTGAGAGAGAGAGAGAGAGAGAGAGAGAGAGAAATAACTCAGTGCCATTATCTGTCTATTTGTTAATTGCCCCAAATATCTACAGTATATCTGTATTTGGATTTAAATCTTAATTGGGTAAACACCAACCCCAAATCAGAAAAAGTTGGGACGGTATGTTGAAGTTGAATTTAAAACTGAAAACAATGATTTGTAAATAATCTTTGACCTGTATTACACTCAAAACAATTCAAAGTCAAAGAGTCCCATATATGTTCGTTGGGGAGTGCCTGTTAGAGAGCACACTCTGTCTAGGCCGTCGGCATGGTGAGGTAGGGTGGCCAGTTCCTTTACTCGCCGCCTTTAACTTCCCCAGTGTTTCCACCAGGTCCCCATTCACTGCTGGGTGGACAGGAGACAAGCTCCAGATCACCGTCCGAGGCAAGGCTCGAACCGGGGACCGTTCGCTTAGTGGTCAAGCTCTCTAACCACTTGGCCACTTTGCCTCCAAAACAATACAACAGCACGTTATTTGATGTTTTACCTCATGAATTTTACTGTTGTTTATTTTTTTTTTTAAATCAGCACTTATTTCAATTTTGATTCTTGCAACACGTTTCAAAAAAAGTTTGGACGGTAAAGCATTTGCCACTTTATAATGTCATTCCTTCTCACAACACTTAAAAGATGTTTACGGACTGAAGACACCAAGTGATGAAGTGTTTCAGGTATTATTTTGTCCCATTCTTTCTGCAAACAGGTCTTAAGGTGTGTAACAGTACAGGGTCATCATTGTTACATTTTTCATTTCAAAATTCACCACACATTCTGTATTGGGGACAGAAGGGACAGGCACCCTCTTCTTCCACAGCCATGCCTTTGTAATATGTGCAGAATGTGGTTTTGCATTGTCTTGTTGAATTCTCCCTAGAAAAGATGTCGTTTTGAAGGCAGCACATGTTGCTCCAAAATCTCAGTGTACTTTTCTGCATTAATGCTCCATCACAGAAGTGTAAGTTACCTTTGCCAAGGGCACTGACACAACCCCATACCATGACAGACCCTGGTTTTTGGACTTGTTGCTGGTAACAGTCTGGATGGTCCTTTTCTTCTTTGGTCTAAAGCACAAGGTGTCCATTTCTTTCAAATATGACCTGGAATACTGATTTGTCTGACCACGATACATGTTTCCACTGTGTGATGGTCCATCCCAGATGCCTCAAAACCCAGGGAAGTCCACAACACAGTTAACATAAGGCTTCCTTTTTGCACAGTAAAGGTTTAACTGGTATTTGTGGATGTAACTCTGTATTGTAGAGCTTGACAAAGGTTTTCCAAAGTAATCCTGAACCTGTGTGGTTATATCAGCGATAGACGAATGATGGTTCTTGGTAACAGTTTGGTTCGTCCTTTTTGTCTTTGGTCCAGAGCCTATGTGGTTATTTCAGCGATAGATAAACGACGGTCCTTGATGCAGTGCCGTCTTATGGATCAGAGATCACAGGTGTTCAGCTTAGGCTTGTGCTCTTGCCCTTTATGCACTGAAATTCCTCCAGATTCCTTGAATCCTTTAAAGATATTATGCACCATTTGAGGGTGAAATATCCAAATCCCTTCCTATCGTTCTTTGAGGAACATTGTTTTTAAACATTTCAATAATTTTCTCATGCATTTGTTGATGAACTGGAGATCCTCGGTCCATCTTTGCTCCTCAAAGGCTACGTTTACATTACGTCGAATCAGCGGATCATCAGATTAACGTTCTTAAAACGATTCGCGTTTACACTAAAACCGTTAGCCGTGCACACAGCAACACCAATACGCGGATACGCTCGGCTCCGCAGGCATCCTGCGCTCCAAATCACTCCGCCCTGAACAGCGAGTGCCCTCTGGAGGGTGCGCACTCCGGCCCTGCGCAGCTCACAGAGCGCGCGAGTGAAGTGAACAAGCCACGATTCGGGACTGAGCCGCTGTGTGTGAGATCCCAGCGCATATCACTTATTACTTGCAAGTGGAAGGATGGCAAGCCTAAAGACAATCATAACTACACAATGGGCAGTATTTGCATCAGTATTTGCAGTATTTTCATACTTTTATACTCTTTAATGAAAGGTGATACAAGGCGGAAGTCTGCGCCGTTTTTCAGCAGTCGCGTCACATGACCAACGCCAGCGAATCAGGAAGGTGGATGTCACAGTGACGTTGTCCAATGAGACGCCAGCTAGAGCTCAGCACAGCGTATTCGCGTATTCTCAATGTTTACACAGCACCGGAGCTGATACGATCTAGATTGAATACGTGGACGCTGGCGGATTCCCGTTTCCCTGCTTTTTCAGGGGGGTTAATGTAAACGGACAGTGCATCCGCGAAGAAAACGAGACAGATACGGTCTAGTGTAAACGTAGCCAAAGACTAGGCCTTTCCTGGATACTGATTTTGTACCAAATCCTGATTACAATCACATCATCATTTAATTGTTTTACCTCATTACTTGTCATACACAGGGCGGCACGGTGGTGTAGTGGTTAGCGCTGTCGCCTCACAGCAAGAAGGTCCTGGGTTCGAGCCCCGGGGCCGGCGAGGGCCTTTCTGTGTGGAGTTTGCATGTTCTCCCCGTGTCCGCGTGGGTTTCCTCCGGGTGCTCCGGTTTCCCCCACAGTCCAAAGACATGCAGATTAGGTTAACTGGTGACTCTAAATTGACCGTAGGTGTGAGTGTGAATGGTTGTCTGTGTCTATGTGTCAGCCCTGTGATGACCTGGCGACTTGTCCAGGGTGTACCCCGCCTTTCGCCCGTAGTCAGCTGGGATAGGCTCCAGCTTGCCTGCGACCCTGTAGAACAGGATAAAGCGGCTTGAGATAATGAGATGAGACTTGTCATACACACTGTCCCAGTTTTGTTTTTTGGAATGCGTTGCAGGTCTGAAATGCGGGAATGGATGTATATTAACAAATGAAATGAAGTTGACCAGCCAAAAAATGAAATATCTTGGGTTCATACTGTCTGCAATCAAATACAAGTCAAAGTAAATTTAGAAATGTCTGCTTTCTGTTTTATTATTTTTGCATTTTCCATACCATCCCAACTTTTACTGATTTGGGGTTGTAGAAGGATCAATCAAATCTATCTGTCTATCTGTCTGTCTGTCTATCTGTCTGACCCCCATTAGAAAGAGGTAGAAAAAGCCAGCACTGTCAGCTTGTTCTGATACTTCTACATTACTCAATTTCATAATTTGTTTTAATGAGAGATGTGCAGTTATTTTATTTGTTTGTACCTGCCCACAGTATTTATGGGTTTAGTTCCAATTCCTAAAATATGAACAAATTAGTAGCCTCATTTAAAATCAAATCAAATGATTTCTAAATTTACTTTGTCTGTCCCACAAGCTTCGTACTCACTCCCTTCAGACTTGTGCCCATATTACATGAAGTTTGCCTCCTATTTTTACAAAACACCTCCTATTTGTGTCTGCATCTGTATTCATTTACAGCATATTATCTGTTCATTCAGAATAATGTATTGATATTTGATTACATCCCCAGCATACTATGAGTGTAAATGAACATGACAGGAATGAGTGCCTTTTTGTGTGCTTATATTTAATTTTTGTGATGTGTGCACACATGTGCATATGATTTATCTACTGAAGGAGCATCTTTCCATGAGGGACAGAACAAACGGGTAATGTTTGTACACATGTCTCTGAGTGCTGCCTGCATGTGTGTATATACTGTGTATATGCTGTGTAGGATGTGGACAGAGGGAATGGACAGAGGAAGAGCAGCAGTGACTCCTGTGTTTCTCCAGTTGAAGAGACTGAGGAGGTGTGGAAAAGGAGAACACCTGATCTCTCCTCAAATAGTGGATCTAACGCTCACTGCGTCTGAGTACCGTAAGTATAATGCCTCTTATTATTCAAAGTTGCTGAGAAATGAATGCAGACTCAAAGATACAGAATGATGCACAAACGAATTTGCATCTGAAAGAACAACTAAATGAGCAGTGACCTGAGCGCAGTTGATAAATCGGCCTCAGCTATGCAGTCACAAGCTCCCTTCCATATGTCCCTTATTTACATATTATATGCACATGGCCCAAGTTTATTCTCATATAAATCTCATTTATAATAAACATACCCTACTTTATGCAGGTGTTATGACAGTGAACAAAAAACAAGAAAGCATTTCACAGGCTATAGTTATCTAATATCTGAAATGAGTATATAGGAAGGGGAAAAAAATATAAAACTTCCTTTTAATTTAATTGCTGATGTGTACAAACTGAAAACATGAAGTAAAGTACATTATTAACACAGTTTCACACAGCAGTCCTTTGTTTTTAACTTAATGACATCACGTAGGTGTACAGTATATAGACAGTATAGAAGTGTGCTGCTGTTGAGATCTGAAATCAATTAGAAAACTGAAAACGTTCAGCGGAATTTACGAATCACATTCGACCACATGCAGTATCGATGAATAAAGGACAATGTCTTTTTCATAAAGTCATGGAACCATTAAGCTTTTTTTCATATTTAATGTATGTTACAAAACTTGCCGAAAGCCATCTGAACACGAGTTATCAATTTTTATTTCAGTATATGAAAAGCTTAAATTCAACTAAAACCTAAAGCAAATGTTATCATTAATACTAATTAAAATAATGTTAAGTGTGTAGATTTTGTAGGTGATAAAACTACAAATGAAAAGTAATAAAAGTAATGAACTGAAACTAAATTGAACAAGTGTTGCCAGGCAAAACAAACTTCACCTGGTGGCACTTACGATGAATATGAAGGAAGATATTGCAAAAAAAAAAAAAGGTACCCTATGGGTACATGTGGCTACTGCTTATAAATAAAATTGTTTTCTGATACCATGTCCATACAGTAAATATAACATATATATTTATTCTATGAGGCAGTAGCCACAAAAATGAAGCGTAATCCAAAAACGAACAATTTAAAAATCACAGAAGTAAAATATACCATGTGTCTGTACTTTATATTATTCTACTCTTATCTCTTACACTTTGCGAAACTGAAACCGTCAAACCGAGGCTGACATACACACGCTGTCGCCATGACCGAAACTCTTATTTCCCGGAAATGGCCTGGCGCTAGAGCTCAATGGAACGCACTTTCCCTTCTAATAAGCATAAGCATGTCTGAAAGCAATTTCTTTAGTCTAGTCCATTTATTTCAAATGGTGAACCGAATTGTATACACTCACCAGCCATTTTAATTGGAACACGTGTATACACATGCGCAGTGTGCGACTGTTACACTCTTATATTCTTACAGCACGATGACATCGTGGCTAGCGCCTCTATATGAGGCAGTAGACACAACAAATATGATTTTGACCTTTTTGGTGACCTTGACCAGATGACCCTCAAAATGTTGGAGGTTCTATTTGAGACCAATGCCCATCTATCCTGAAAGTTTCATGAAGATTGATCTAGACGTTTTCCCGTAATATCGTTAACAAAAAAACAAAGAAACCCCATCGAAAACAATACCTCACCCCCTGGTGGACTCCATCCCAGGTGAGGTAATTATGTAGGTAATTCAAAATAATATCGACCTAAATTTTTCAGGGGAAAAAATATATATACAGTACCTGTCAAAAGTTTAGACACACCTTCTAATTTTTTATTATTATAATTAATTAAAAGACACTTCATGTCTTAAAGTAATGAGGGATGTTGTTTCTCTTTACTTAGTTGAGTGGTTCTTGACATAATATGGATTGCTACAGTTGTGGAATAGGGCTATTTACTGTATTGTTTATTATTTACTATTTAGTATTTGATCTCAAATGCATTAAGAAGGCAAGAAATTGCACTAATTAGCTTTTGACGAGGCACCTGTTAATTGAAAAGCATTCCAGGTAACTCCGTCATGAATCTCATCTCATCTCATCTCATCTCATTATCTGTAGCCGCTTTATCCTGTTCTACAGGGTCGCAGGCAAGCTGGAGCCTATCCCAGCTGACTACGGGCGAAAGGCGGGGTACACCCTGGACAAGTCGCCAGGTCATCACAGGGCTAGAACCTAAAATATGAAGCATTTTGTTTTTAATACTTTTTTTGTTTATCACATAATTCCATATATGTTCCGTATGTTATTTCATGGTTTTGATGTCTTCAGTATTGTTCTACAAGGTAGAAAATAGTCAAAATACAGAAGAACCTATGAAAGTGTAGGTGTGTCCAAACTTTTGACTGGTACTGTATATAATAATAATAATAATAATAATAAATACAACATTTTTCTGGGCAGCACGGTGGTGTAGTGGTTAGTGCTGTCGCCTCACAGCAAGAAGGTCCGGGTTCGAGCCCCGTGGCCGGCGAGGGCCTTTCTGTGCGGAGTTTGCATGTTCTCCCCGTGTCCGCGTGGGTTTCCTCTGGGTGCTCCGGTTTCCCCCACAGTCCAAAGACATGCAGGTTAGGTTAACTGGTGACTCTAAATTGACCGTAGGTGTGAATGTGAGTGTGAATGGTTGTCTGTGTCTATGTGTCAGCCCTGTGATGACCTGATGACTTGTCCAGGGTGTACCCCACCTTTCGCCCGTAGTCAGCTGGGATAGGCTCCATCTTGCCTGCGACCCTGTAGAACAGGATAAAGCGGCTAGAGATAATGAGATGAGACAACATTTTTCTTCACTTTAATTGTGGCAAAATTCCACCCACTAGCTAGTTGTTCCCTTTAACACAACACCAATGATTTAAAATTGAATACTGTTTCAGAGATGCCATCATACACAATTTGAAGCACAATTATGGTGCTACATGTAGACCTAAAAGTAATACGTTTTTCAACTGGTTTTGCCCATGTATTGATCAGATCAACGTATTTTTGGTGTTCAGACTGTTCCACATGTCATTGTTTACACTGATTTGGATAATTCCAGGAATTTCCGTATCCTTATGTTAGTTGCGCTGTGATTGGCTAAGCAGTGATCTGGTTCATGCTCTTGGCCAATCACAGCACGTGTTAAATGCAGTGCTCATCTTCCAGAAAGCAAACTGTCTTCATCGGCCGTGTTCCAGAACTGAAACTTTCGATTTCTCTCACGAACTAGTGTCAGGTGTGAAGTGAAGACAGTCATACAACAGACGTACACTGGTGAAAGCAAAGTCAACTACATACAACAAATCTAAGTAACATCAGCATGTTCAATTTAATTAAATTTTGTATGGATGGGCATCTTTCAGTACTGACTTTATTAGACTGCTGCATAGTTCAGGAAGTAAATACAGTATTAATTTTGTTGTTATTGAAAAACCTATACATAAATCTTTTGTCTTTTACTCTGGCTTTTGTTGTTGATCATGATGAAACTACTGAAACACTGTATTACAGTACAAGCTCAGTTATCTGAACATCCTCTTAGTTCGCCAAACTTTTTCTCCAGAGAGTTTGGACAATTGGGCTTATACTGTACAGTAAACCCTGCATTTATTTTCTTCAAAAAGTAGCTAAAAATGGCCTGGATTGCATCTCTGGGCTTCCCTGAAATTTGGTTTCTGGGGGCTTTGGCCTAATAAGAAGTCTCACTTCGCTTGGCTTCACCTCGCTACACTTGGAGATGCTACTGTTTTTCATTTGTCAATGTTGGCATCTCTGCTGTTTGTCTAATTCTAACTGAAGGTTGTGTGTATTAGGTTGCAGGGATGTTGGTGTCTCCTGCGATGTGTCCAGTATCGAAGACCTTCCCTGCACAGAAACAGAGTATTTAACCACTTCTTTAGCTTTAACCTTTATGCCACATTAATGCCTTAATGATCACTTTTTGAGCTCAGTGCCTTTACACGATGTCCTCAACCCCAGTTCTCCTTTTCCATCCACTGTGAGGACACTCCAGCTCAGTGCACCTGAACTAGGAATATGACAGGAGGACCACAGCTCTGTAAATGAGTTTTTGTTTGTTCTAATCCTCTGTGTTTTCCCTTTTCTAATGCTTGATTGAATTACTCTCCTGGAAGTAACATCTGTTGAGCAACACTAAAAGAACATGCCATTTGGTGCAGTGTATATATAGCTGCTAGAAAAGAGATACACAACTTGTACTTTCAGTGCCGTAGCTAGTCTGCTAGCTTTTTGGATACTTAGCAGTTTGTAGAAAATGTCACACTCAGCTAAACCTGAGAGTAGCCAATGATTTTAAATCGATAATGGTTTTAATTTTACATTCATAAACTCTCATTGTGTTGTATTACAGTGTTAAAACTGACATAAGCTAGCAGGGCATTCTTGGAATACATTGAAAAATGGTTGCTAGAAATTATTTTCAGAGAACGTTCCATGTCTTCTATTATTTGGGACAGTGTTCTAGTAAGAACCGACTCGGGGGGTGTTAATTCGGGTTTTGATAATTAGTGGATCAAATGAAACAGGTGCCCTAGAACATAGAACAAAAATAAAATGCGCCCTGTTCTGCTGGAAATGTCCATGCGCCCTCTTAACTGTACTTTCGCTCCCCTTTTCTGTCTGCAGCACGTCTTCGAGCAGGTGTGGAAAATCGTACTTAGCAGTAGTTAATACAGTAGTTCATACAAGCTCTGTGCTCTAAGCAAACATGTAATTCTCCTGAGGGAACAAGGTCACTGGCGTTAAAACATCATTATACAGGCAATTCACAGCATTTGCCATTTTTCTTGACGACACTTGTTGCATTTATTATAGTTTCTATCTCAAATGCATTATATTAAGATCCTTATTAATTCTCATGTTCCTGTTGATTCCTGTTGATTCTGAACCTGATATTTTATAGGATTTTCATTCTTTATGAATATGTTCTGTTTTTTTGGAAGATGGGTTGTTTTATTTGTGTGTGTTTCCCTTTAACTTATTATGTGTAGTGTGTAGAGTACTGTGATTTTCAGTTCATGAGGAAAAGGTACTCAGATATGCCAGCCTGGTGGTGCACATACTTGTGTGCACGTGTACTGAATGCATACCTTTAGTGCAGCTAAACATTACTGGTGAACATTACATATCTCTAAATTACATGGATCACAATGAAGTAAGCAGTATATAATGGCATGTAACTGCACACATATATAATAATGCATTACACATATGGGGGTTACATGTAACAAACAGGTATGATGTCTGAAAAAAAGAAAAAAAAAAAGCTTTTTAACAAAGCTGAGCACAAAAAGAAAGACACTGGTCTGCTCATATTTGTTTTCAGATACAGTTCTGCTGTAATATATTTCCAAACTGTGCATTAAAGTGGAATGCATAAAACTTTCATGACTGTTTTTGTTGTGTTTTACAAAGTTGTATCTGTTTATCACAAGCTTTCGCAAGCAAGTATCACAGCAAAGCATAGCATACCTTTTAATCGAGATACAAACAATGCCCTATTTGTGGATGGGCTTGTGACGAGACATCAAAAATAAGACACGTATATAAAGCACAATCTATAATATTATGCTTATTTTAAAATCATATTGAACATGAATGTACACTATTAATGCAAAATATTTATATCAAACCGAGGCTGACAATTTAAATGTTTAAAAATTAATCACTGTAGGTGTGTACTCAACGCTGACTGTTAATGCAATACGTTAGATGCTGTAAAACTGGAAAATAATGTGAATATTTACTCAACGATGTAAGGGTTAAAGAAATGCTTCAATGTTTCTTGAACACTATAAAAATTAATGCAGCTCTGAAGGTGTATATTCAACACTGGAATACTACAGTTCATGTAGTTATTAAGGTTAATGCATTTAAAATGCCATTCTTAGACCACGACCTATTTGTACTATGAGTTTGTTTTTGAGGAGACTGCTAAGCAATTCTGTAACTCATTCATGATAAGGGTGTCTTAAATGCTACAAGTGTAAATGTAATTTGGTTTGAAAAAGGGGCCCATGAAGGAGCTGCTGAAGCCCAGTCAAGAGAAAAGTGTTGGGTTTTTTTAAGCAGTGGAAATAACAAACCACCATCATCAGCGTCAGTATATTTATTATTGAGTTATTAGTATGTTCGAATCACTTGACTTGAATAGGCCTATAAATAATTTCAGCTTGGTCCTCAGACGTTCTCTTGATGGAAAGTTTAGGAATATAAGTTCCATAATTTATTAATGCACACATTTACATATGATCCTAAAATTTTAAATAGTTGGGTTATGTACAGAATGTTCATAAAATCAGCTTAAATCTTGACTGATGTGTGGATATTTTTTTAAAAGAGCCCTTTGCTGGGAAAAAAAAAAAGGATAACCTCTGTATTAGAGGATTATAAGCATGTGGCAAGTCCCCCACCTCCCAAAACAGAGCTAATGCAAAGCTCTAGTCTAAACCAATATCCAGCCCTGCAGATTTGTATACATTTGGCTTCATTTGTTTGACACATTGGTGCCAAGTAGGCTACACAACTTCAGTTAAATATACAGTATCAGTCAAAAGTTTGGACACACCTACACTTTCATAGGTTCTTCTGTATTTTGACTATTTTCTACATTCACTGTAAAAAATAATTTGTTGTTTTAACTTAAAAAAGTTAGTGCAAGGGTTGCCTTAAGGGCTGCCTTAAAATTTTGAGTTCACTGAAATTAATATAGTAAGTTCACAACAATTTAACTTACTATGTGAATTCCAGTGAACTCAAAATTTTAAGGCAGCCCTCGCACTAACTTTTTTTAAGTTAAAACAACAAATATATATTTTTTACAGTGTTGTAGAACAATACAGAAAACATCAAAACTATATGGAACAGAAATGGAACTGTGTGGTAAACAAAAAAAAGTGTTAAAAAACAAAATATGTTGCATATTTTAGATTCTTCAAAGTAGCCAAAGTTTACCTTGATTGCTCTTTACAAACTACTGTCATTGTCTTAACCAGCTTCATCAGGTAGTCACCTGGAATGCTTTTCAATAAACAAATACATCTCGTTAAAAGTTAATTAGTGCAATTCCTTGCCTTTTTAATGAATTTGAGCTGAAACAGTAAATAGTAAATAATAACAATACAGTAAATAGCCCTATTCAACAACTGTAGCATATAGCACGTTATATATATATATATATATATATATATATATATATATATATATATATATATATATATGCCTTCTTAATTAGTAATGAAATGTGCTATATGCCTTCTTAATGAATTTGAGCTGAAACCGTAAATAATAACAATACAGTAAATAGCCCTATTCAACAACTATAGCATATAGCACATTATACACAAGATTATATATATATATATATATATATATATATATATATATATATATATATATATATGCCTTCTTAATGAATAATGAAATAATATGTATAATGTGCTATATGCCTTCTTAATGAATTTGAGCTGAAACAGTAAATAGTAAATAATAATACAGTAAATAGCCCTATTCAACAACTACAGCATATACATTACACACAAGACTATATATACACACACACACACACACACACACACACACACACACACACACATATATGCCTTCTTAATGAATTTGAGCTGAAACAGTAAATAGCCCTATTCAACAACTATAGCATATACATTACACACAAGACTATATATACACACACACACATACACACACACACACACTAATGAATTTGAGCTGAAACAGTAAATAGCCCTATTCAACAACTATAGCATATACATTATACACAAGATTTTATATATATATATATATATATATATATATATATATATATATATATATATATATATATATATATGCCTTCTTAATGAATTTGAGCTGAAATAGTAAATAATAATAATAATAATAATAATAATAATAATAATAATAAGAATACAGTAAATAGCCCTATTCTACAACTGTAGTAATCCATATTATGTCAAGGCCCGAATAGCTAATAAAGAGAAACGACATTTATCATTACTTTTAGACATGAAGTATCTTTTAATTCATTATCATAAAGAATTTTACGGTGTGTCCGAACTTTTCACTGGTCCTGTCCGTGAAAATAAAACAAGCAGACTGTTTGTGGTATTCCGGTGTCCCTGCAGGACTTCCCGTTGGCCTTTAGAATGCTTATTCTTTCTTTTTTGCTTCTCCAGACACATAAATACAGATCAGTATTTTCATATTATACAGCGCTTTATTTATGCTTGAACGTCACCGCGACGTGACGTAAGCCGTATGTGTGACTAATAACAGGCGGCCCTTTAACCCCGCGCGAGCGCGCGTCCGGTTACCGGGTAGCGATGGGAGCACGAGGAAGAGAGCCCGTGCCGAGCGCGAGCAGCAGCAGCAGGTACAGTGTCTCCATCACACAGGGATACTCCGGTGTCATGCGGATCACGCGCACATTTCTTATAGCATGTTTTTACCATGTGCACTCGGTGTTTCTGGGCCTTTCCCCCTCCATACCGATCCGGTAACGTAACCCAGTCGCTTATGTAATGTGCTTCCCGGCTGCTGTACATAACGAAAGGTTCGCTCTCCGCGCGCAGTGTGCATGCGTCAGCAAAAAAGTGCGCGAGATACATTTATTCCCGGCGTTAAAGGCAAACGACAGCACGCCGGTGTACACTTTACACTGATCTTTGTTTGTTTGTTTGTATTGTTATCTTTTTTTTAATCTGATCTCATGAATCTGTTTCTCCTGATGTGTGCCTTAAGGCAGGTATGATTACACAACAGGTAGGCTTTTATTATTGCTCCCCTGTCTTTGTGCCAGTTTCAGCAGAGCTGGGTTTCTTTTCAAAGATCATTAATGAAGACTTTGATTCATATTTGAAAGTCATCAGAATGACCACATCACATTTTCTTCACCCCTCCATTTTGTTTGGGGTTTGTTCAAAGACTCTTTCTGAGAGAAATGTGCATACACTACCGTCCAAAAGTTTGGGTCACTTTGAAATGTGCTTATTTTTGAAAGAAAAGCACTGTTCTTTTCAATGAGGATCACTTTAAACTAATCAGAAATCCACTCTATACATTGCTAATGTGGTAAATGACTATTCTAGCTGCAAATGTCTGGTTTTTGGTGCAATATCTCCATAGGTGTATAGAGGCCCATTTCCAGCAACTCTCACTCCAGTGTTCTAATGGTACAATGTGTTTGCTCATTGCCTCAGAAGGCTAATGGATGATTAGAAAACCCTTGTACAATCATGTTAGCACAGCTGAAAACAGTTGAGCTCTTTAGAGAAGCTATAAAACTGACCTTCCTTTGAGCAGATTGAGTTTTTGGAGCATCCCATTTGTGGGGTCGATTAAATGCTCAAAATGGCCAGAAAAATGTCTTGACTATATTTTCTATTCATTTTACAACTTATGGTGGTAAATAAAAGTGTGACTTTTCATGGAAAACACAAAACTGTCTCGGTGACCCCAAACTTTTGAACGGCAGTGTACATTTGACCAACATGGTCAATCTGGAGCTTAAAGGAACAGTCCACTGTACTTCCATAATGAAATATGTTCTTCTCTGAATTGAGACGAGCTGCTCCGTACCTCTCCGAGCTTTGTGCGACCTCCCAGTCAGTCAGACGCGCTGTTACTCCTGTTAGCAATGTAGATAGGCTCAGCATGGCCAATGGTATTTTTTGGGGCTGTAGTTAGATGCGACCAAACTCTTCCACGTTTTTCCTGTTTACATAGGTTTATATGACCAGTGACATGAAACAAAGTTCAGTTACACAAAGTGAAACATGGCGATTTTCTATGCTATGGAAAGTCCGCACTATAATGACAGGCGTACTAACACCTTCTGCGCGCTTCGACAGCGCATTGATACCTTCACTCGGTACCATTTTTTTTAGACAGGGCGGACAGACCAGGACATTCGCCCGCCTGGCCGTGCCCGACGAGGAGCGCTCTCGGCCGGCTTGGGAGGCAGACGGCAGCCCCTCCTGGAAGTGTGGTTTTACCATGGGCCTCATGCGGAAAAATGACAAAGTCCCAGTTTTACCATGGGGCTCGAGTTGTACCATTTTTTTTAGACAGGGCGGACGGGCCAGGGCATTCGCCCGCCTGGCCGTGCCCGAAGAGGAGTGAAGGTATCAATGCGCTGTTGAAGCGCGCAGAAGGTGTTAGTACGCCTGTCTTTATAGTGTGGACTTTCCATAGCATAGAAAATCGCCACGTTTCAATTTGTGTAACTGAACTTGCTTCATGTCACTGGTCATATAAACCTATGTAAACAGGAAAAACGTGGAAGAGTTTGGTCGCATCTAACTACAGCCCCAAAAAATACCATTGGCCATGCTGAGCCTAGCTACATTGCTAACAGGAGTAACAGCGCGTCTGACTGACTGGGAGGTCGCACAAAGCTCGGAGAAGTACGGAGCAGCTCGTCTCAATTCAGAGAAGAACATATTTCATTATGGAAGTACGGTGGACTGTTCCTTTAAGTGATAACAGATGAATTTGTGAGGCATCAGGCTCATGCAAAAATAACTAGTTCAAAATAATAATAATAATAATAAGACTTTGTCACAAAAACATTACAGCACAGTGAAGTTCTTGTCTTCGCATATCCCAGCTTGTAAGGAATTTGTGGTCAGGAGCGCAGGGTCAGCCCTGATACAGCACCCCTGGAGCAGAGAGGGTTAAGAGCCTCGCTCAAGGGCCCAGTAGTGGCAGCTTGGTAGTACTGGGGCTTGAACCTCTGACCTTTTGATCAGTAAAACAGAGCTTTCACCATTGAGGGGACATCTCAGAAGTGGGACTCAGTGTAAAATTTCACTGTGATCTAACTTGCAGGATAAATTTATCTTCAGCGAAGGTAACCAAAATATCCTGGAAATAAAGGCATTAAACGACACTTTTCCTTGTTGTTATAGGGTGGTACTTTAAAAGTGATTAAAAGGTACAGTACATAAATTGACTTTATGATTGATGTAGCTGTCTTTAAAGCTTTACTCTGTAAACACACACCACAAGGGAAAATAGGATTTGCTATTATTTGTGAGTGTATACACTACCGTTCAAAAGTTTGGGGTCATCCAGACAATTTTGTGTTTTCCATGAAAAGTCACACTTTTATTTACCACCATAAGTTGTAAAATGAATAGAAAATATAGTCAAGACATTTTTCTGGCCATTTTGAGCATTTAATCGACCCCACAAATGTGATGCTCCAGAAACTCAATCTGCTCAAAGGAAGGTCAGTTTTATAGCTTCTCTAAAGAGCTCAACTGTTTTCAGCTGTGCTAACATGATTGCACAAGGGTTTTCTAATCATCCATTAGCCTTCTGAGGCAATGAGCAAACACATTGTACCATTAGAACACTGGAGTGAGAGTTGCTGGAAATGGGCCTCTATACACCTATGGAGATATTGCACCAAAAACCAGACATTTGCAGCTAGAATAGTCATTTACCACATTAGCAATGTATAGAGTGGATTTCTGATTAGTTTAAAGTGATCTTCATTGAAAAGAACAGTGCTTTTTTTTTTTTTTCAAAAAATAAGGAAACTTCAAAGTGACCCCAAACTTTTGAACGGTAGTGTAGAGTTGAGTTAAAAGAGACGATCTGTTGAAGTCAGATGACTAATTCCAGCTCATTGGTTATCTTTATTAAGTATCAGTAATATCTGCTTAATCTAGCCTTTATGAAGTTCTCTGTGATTTGTGTGTGTGTACACACACACACATATACACACACACACACACACACACACACACATACATATATGTGTGTGTGTGTGTGTGTGTGTGTATTTATTTATTTATTTATTGTGTGTGTGTTGTCCTAAATACAAGAGTGTCATGTTTAGATAAAGATCCAAGCAAAGTTTTCCCACCTTGCTGTGCATATGAAGGAGGGATTCTCTGTGGTACGATGTGTTCTCATTAAGCCTTGCCTTTGCTGACTGTTCTTTTTGTCTGGATGCTAGACAAGCAAAGTGTGTGTGTGATGTACTTGTACTTGCTACATATTGAGGACTGGAACACATTTTTAACCAGCAGAGTAGGACATTTTTGGGAAGTGAGGACATTTTGGCTGGTCCTCACTTCTTCAAAGGGCTGTTTGAGGGTTAAGATTTAATTTTAGGGTTCAGGTTAAAAATGGGTTTAGGTTACAGTTCGGGTAAGGGTTGGGGTTAGGCGTTTAGTTGTGATTTTTAAGGTTAGATTAAGGGTCTAGGGAATTTATCATCTCAGTGAGTGTCCCCACAAAGATAGAAGTGTGTGTTTTTTATATACAACTAAGGTTAAGGTTAGGTTTTGGTGCAGGCATAGCATTAATTAACTGCATTAATAATTGTCAATAGAAGGTCGTCAGAAGGATAGTAAGACACATTTGCGTGTGTGTGTGTGTTATGTAGGTGTGTGTGTTTGTTTCAAGTGATTGCATGTAAATGCCACATTACAGTTAATAGGGTGAATGTAGAGACTGTAGTGCTGCACATAGTGAGGTGTGTGTGTGTGTGTGTGAGACCGTGCTTCAGGCTATAATTACCTGTTCTTTTGCATTACCTGCTTCATGCACCGAAATGAAAAGGCATGCAAGTCTTTCTTCAACAGGTTCCCTGCGCAACATTCACCAACAACTGGTTACACAGATTGTTAATTTCTTTTATAGCAGGACCATTTTTATAAGTACGTATCACACAATAAGGACACGGACATGTAAAGGAGGGCATTTATCACTTGACATTCCCAGTTAGGAGTCATTGTTTGCTCTTTGTGAAGTGAAGCTGTTCTAGCACATGTGGATTAATCATTTTAAAAGGAGGATTAGTGTGGAAAGTATGTATGTTCCGTAAGCTTCCTTTGGGCAGTTTTGCCTCATCAAGCAGAACTGATCCTCCCATGGTTGTAAGAATGCAGTCAGCAATGGTCTACTTTAGCCATATAGGATTGTGGTTAATCCAGTGGTTCCTAGCTCTGAACCTGCATTATACTTATTCTGCTTATTTTGCACTTCACCTACTGTAATATACCCGATCCAAGTAATCATAAGTTCTTAGTTGACAAAGAGCCCTTCAGGACGAGAACAGGATATCATTGGATCTAACAGTAAAGCACATAGCACATTATACACAATGTTGTGTTGGAATTATTACCAACAAAAAAAAACCCACCCAATGCTCAAGATTAGTTTCAGATGGAATTACACAGTATTTGTATTCTACTTAAAAACAGCAGCAAGAAAAAGCCCATGTGTGGGGATTTGTAAAAGAACACTTTCTATTTTATATAATTTCTCAATCTATTCTCTTTCTCTTCTCATCTACTAAAAGGCCTTCAGCGTGAGCTAACATTATATTTAGCCACAAGTCTCTCAGCAAAACTGCTGGAATTTAAGTTTGTAATTATTAGCACAAATCCTTGCTACAGCCTCCAGCTTTAAAAGTCTAATCTTCTCTGTTCAGGCTTTCAGTGCCATAGGTTTTTGTGCTGTGCTTATGAATGACCTCATCGCAAAACTCCAATCTCCTGCAGAGAGACTCAGGGGAAATCAGAGCAAACCAAACCCACAGGATAGACTATAGAGTAGGTTTCTTGATTAATCATTAGTTAATGATTAGGAAATGGAGGCTGTACATTTTTTCCCTTTTGGAGAAGCTCCAGTGTGAATCAAATAAGCACATGCTAATACTGTTTTGACATGTCATTACTAGCTGATCATATAGAATAAACTCCATCGCACCTATTTACGGAACATAATTCTGAATTTCAGAATTATAATATATTTTGTGCAAAAAAGCTTGACAAGAAAGTACAGCTTTTATAGGAATTCTCAAAGAGATGCTCATGCCTTTTTTTTTTGTCAAAACCCTGAAACTGTCTGTTTGAAACCTTGATAACATTGATAAAGTGAAGAAAATACATTTATCATAAATTAAAGATATTCAAGTATATTTATAGTGCTCATAACTCAGAACATGTGGCTTTACCAAGGAGTCTTGTAGCAGTGCTCAGTACATTTATTCTTCCTCAGATTTTACTTCGCTATGAGACACTTAGTTAATTTTTGACGTTTGTTCGTTTTGTTTACAGATGAATGACTAACGTTTGACCAAATGATATCGCTTGAACGAATGAGAATGAATGTTACACAAGATCTCTTATCAGCTACAGTATTATTGTTCATTCAGTTCATAGAGAAGAAATGACTACAATAATTATTCTCATCAGTGTATCCAAATAGTGATATTCTGTAATGAATATGAGTTGTATTGTTTTTCATCCAGAAAGAATCTATTAAATGAAATTGAAAGCTGCAAAAATCAAAAACACAATAGGCGTGCAAATCTAAAAGCATGTATTTTTGGTTCATAGGGCAGGCTGAATGTAAACATTTTCACTGTCGCTAATTAAATGCTGTTGGCGATGAAACTGTGAAAATGTGATGAATATCTCAAATTAAGCCAATCTATAGCTAGGAAATATTGTTATTTTAAGGAACATTTTGATCTTTTTGACCTTTTTATTATTAAAACCAAGTGAAAGGTAATATTTTTTGCTTCCATTTGGTGGAAACAAATTTTGCAATTTTAATGTATGGTTTCTGGACATATTAATTACTGTTCTCAAAGGTACTTTCAAGTTTAGGCCTAGTCATACACTAACGCAGGTAATTTTGAAAACACTGTTTTAATATGGATGGAAAGAGAAAACAATATTTTCTTAGGGATAGTCATTCATCTTAGTATCTTCTTCTTTTGTGCAGTCTTCTATGCAGCCTTCTTCTGTTAGGGGTTGGCACAGCAGATTATCCGTTTCCATCTCATCCTGTCTTCAGCTCTTACACTGTCACACCAACCACCTGCATGTCCTCTCTCACTACATCCATAAACCTCCTCTTTGGCCTTCCTCTTTTCCTCTTGCCTGGCAGCTCCATCTTCAGCATCCTTCTTCCTGTATATAATATACTCGACATCTCTCCTCAGCACATGTCTCCCCTTCCACCTGGTCCCTTGCATGCACTGTATATCCACCTTTCTTCTCTCCATTATATCTGCTAGCTCGGTCCCTTTACCAGTCATAATGCCAACATTCAAAGTTCTGACTCTCACCTCCACATTCCTACCCTTTCTCCTCTCCCGCTGCCTCTGGACATGCCTTCCCCTTTCTTTCTCCTTCACATGGCAGCAGCATAGTTTCCACTGGCACCCTGCTGGCTCACAGTACCAGTGGCGGTCATTGGTAACCCGGGCCTCAACCGATCTGGTATGGAAATCTGACTTATGATCCGCATACTTGATTTGGTATAGGTTTTACACCGGATGCCCCTTCTGACATAGTCCTCCCCAATCTATCTGGCCTTGGGACTGGCGTTAAGAATGCACTTGCTTCTGCAACCCCAGTGGCTGGGTTAGGACTATTCATTGTAGTATATTGCTCAGTAACTACTATTTTTCAGTATGTAGGCTACAGTAAAAAATATTTTTTAATAATGAATTATTCAGTATGTATAGCAGGGCTCGAAATTTGCGGTGGTCTGGTCGCCCGATGCGACTTAATTCGTCATTTGGCGGGTAATTCCTGTCACTAGCCAGCCCGGCTGCCTAGTTGAAAATAAAAAATATATATGAAGCGAAGATTCAGACTAGGGCTGTGCGATATATCAAATATACTCGATATATCTCTGAAAATTCTGTGAGAGATACATATAATTATTATATCGTAACTATCAAGTATTTTATGGTCATCTGTCGACTTGCGTTTGTTTCGTGTTTGTTGCGTTTGTTTAAAACCTTTTCCGATGGTTTTCTCCCTGTCCCTCAGGCTGTAACGTGAGAGGCTGCCTAAGGGAAAAAAAAACAATAACGCCAAGCACTCACCAACTAATCCCGGGTGACATCTCGGTGCTGAAAGGAACTTGCGGGAAGATTTCCTAGTTTTGGTTTACAGCGCTGACTCAGTTCGTGCAATCGCTGGTGTTGCATAGGCTACCGTGTAAGCTCTGTCAATTTCAGCGACAAATTAAAAATGGAAGCGGACGAATTGGTTCCTAAAAGAACTAGTAAGGGGTCAGTCATCTGGCAGTTTTTTGGATATCGCGAGGAGGACGTGGAACAGTAAATGCCAATTTGTAAAGTGTGCAAAAAAAAAAACCAGTATCAAAATACTCGGGTCTTGAAATAAATGCACATTAGTCATGAACAATGGTAACTACTCTCTTTTGTGTTATTTTTGACAGAAGTAAAATTCATACATGAACAAATTTTGGCGAGTTGATTTTCTGTTTGGCTAGTTACTTTGGAAGGTTACTAGTCCGGCTGGCTGGTGAAAAAAAAAAAAAGAATTTCGAGCCCTGTATCGTAAAAAAAAAAAAAAAAAAAACATAATTAACAGATAATTGTAATTTTGTGCTTCCATTTGTTAGGTAGAATCTTATATCAAGGCAGTTCCAAGCCTTTGCAGAGCTCTTTTTTTCTTCTTGGGTGTTACTATATAGCAGAATATATGTTTGTGAGAGGTGTAGTGGTTAGTGCTGTCGCCTCACAGCAAGAAGGTCCGGGTTCGAGCCCCGTGGCCGGCGAGGGCCTTTCTGTGCGGAGTTTGCATGTTCTCCCCGTGTCTGCGTGGGTTTCCTCCGGGTGCTCCGGTTTCCCCCACAGTCCAAAGACATGCAGGTTAGGTTAACTGGTGACTCTAAATTGACCGTAGGTGTGAATGTGAGTGTGAATGGTTGTCTGTGTCTATGCGTCAGCCCTGTGATGACCTGGTGACTTGTCCAGGGTGTACCCTGCCCGTCACCCATAGTCAGCTGGGATAGGCTCCAGCTTGCCTGCGACCCTGTAGAACAGGATAAAGCGGCTACAGATAATGAGATGATATGAGAGATGTTTGTGACAATAGGTAAGACTGTTTGCTCTCATCAATATTGCAACCCCAATTCCAAAAAAGTTGGGACGCTATGTAAAATGTAAATAAAAGCAGAATGCATTGATTTGCAAATCATGGAAACATTATATTTCAATGAAAATAGTACAAAGGCAACATATCAAATGTTGAAACTGAAAAATTATATTGTTTTTTTTTTTGAAAATATATGCTCATTTTGAATTTGATGTCAGCAACACATTTCAAAAAAGTTGGGACAGGGGCACTGTGCTGCATCTTTTAACAACAATCTGTAAACGTTTGGGAACTGAGGAGACCAATTGCTGTAGTTTTGAAAGAGAAATGTTGTCCCATTCTTGCCTGATATACAACTTCAGTTGCTCAACAGTTCAGGGTCGATATTGTCATATTGTTTGCTTCATAATGAGTCAAAAGTTTTAAATTGGAGACAAGTCTGGACTGCAGGCAGGCCAGTTTAGCACCCAGACTCTTTTACTATGGAGCCATGCAATTGTGATATGTGCAGAATGTGGTTTTGCATTGTCTTGCTGAAATAAGCAAGGCCTTCCCTGAAAAAGAAAAAAAGGAAAAAAAAAAGAAAACAAGCTACCCATGCCATGTGTACTAATGTACCCCATACTGTACCATCACAGATGCTGGCTTTTGAACTGTGCACTGATAACAAGCCGGGTGGTCCTTCTCCTCTTTAGACCAGAGGATGCAGTGTCCATGATTTCTAAAAAGAATTTCTACTTTTGATTCCTCAGACCACAGGACAGTTTTCCACTTCATCTCAGTCCATCGTAAAAGAGCTCGGGCCCAGAGAAGGTGGCGCTGTTTCTGGATATTGTTTATATCTGGTTTTAACTTACATTTGTGGATGCAGTAATGAACTGTTTTCACAGACGATGGTTTTCTGAAGTGTTCCTGAGCCCATACAGTGATTTCCACTACAGACACGTCTGCTTTTAATGCAGTGTCTCCTGAGGGCCTGAAGATCACAGGCATCCAATGTCAGTTTTCAGCTTTGTACCTTGTTTATAGAGATTTCTCCAGATTCTCTGAATCTTTTAATGATATTATGTACCATAGATTATGTGATCCCCAAATTCTTTGCAGTTTTACATTGAGGAATGTTATTCTTAAATTGTTGCACTGTTTTTCCCACGCAGTCTTTCACAGACCAGTGAACCCCTCCCTATCTTTACTTCTGAGAGACTCTGCCTCTCTGGGATGCTCTTTATATATGTAATCATTTTACTGACCTGTTACTAATTCATCTAATTAGTTATTTGTTTGTTGATGAGACAACTTTTCCAGTCTTCTGTACCAACTTTTTGAAATTTGTTGCCTGCATCAAGTTCAAGATGATCAGATAGTTTTCCAAAGAAAAAGAAAATTGCTCAGTTGCAACATTTGATATGTTGTCTTTGTACTATTTTCAATTAAATATGGAGTTTCTATCATTTGCAAATCATCACATTCTATTTTTTACAGTTTACACAGCGTCCCAACTTTTTTGGAAACAGGGTTGTAGATTTGTATATTTGTTGTCGTTCTGGTAACTTATACTGATCTCCATTAAGGCTTGTAAATGGTATATAAAATACTGCACTTTTATGCATTTATATTAGTCACTCAGAAAACCATGGCATTTTCCTTGTGTTCCATAGCACATAAAGTCATTAAACAACAGAAAAAGCACAGACACATGCGTATACATGCTGGCATTTCCAAGAACTTCTTGGAATATGCATAATGAAAACCTTGCCAACTCTACATGCATTAAAAACTCTTTCTTTTATGTCCGTGTTCAATGACTTACATATGCGTAATAGATCAAGATAATTTTTTTTTTTAAACTGATGACACGATAACATCTGCTTACAATATGTTCAATACTGTTTCTTCAGTCACCATAAACACATTTTATAAATTTTAGACTGGCTTTATATGTTAGTCTGATCATTTATTGCTAAATAAACCCAGTGTTACTCCAGGCCAGTGATTTTATTTCGTTCTCGTTCTGTTGTGCATGCTGCCTCTATAAATGAGTTACACTACAATAAAAGTGAGTAAGAAGAGAGAACTGAGAAGAGAGACCTGAAAATGTATAATGTCTGGAATCAAAACTGAAAACTCAGAAACGAGTTTTCATCCAAGACATTCTCATAAGAGCTTTTAAGGGTCAAGTGACTGTACAGCACTCCTGTTCTATTACACAAATTTTTGTTTGTCTCTTTTTTCAACCTTACCCTTAATTTAAAACCAAAGCTATACTTTAGATCTTAAGAACGTGTATGGAGATGATTGATATTACCCAGATACTAAAAACTGAAAATGCAGCTTGACCTGTTTGCATTAACAGAAATTCATGTGTGAGCATGTCTGCAACTGTCTGCATTAAAAAAAGAAAACCATAATTTTATTTTATTCTATATTACTTTTATTTTATTAATATAATTGTAATTTAGTATGTAATTTTTATTTATGAGCACTATGATTTTAACAGATCAATGACTCAGTCCAGTCAATTTTAGTAATTTGTATTATATTTGATTAAAATACTGAATTTCATTACATTATGTACACTGTAAAATATAATAAGTTGACTTTACGTAAAAAAAATATGCAAAGTCGTTGCCTCAAAAAAAGTCATTTATGTTGATTTAGATAAATTAGATTGGGTTAACTTATTTTTTGTGAGTTTGCAGTACTCAAATTAACTTAGATTAGTTTGATTACATTAACTTATTTATTTTGAGTTTGCAGTACTCACATAAACTTATATTAATTTGATTACATTAACTTATTTATTGTGAGTTTGCAGTACTCATCTTATATAATTTTGATTACATTAACTTGTACTGTAAACTTAAAATAAATAAGTTAATGTAATCAAAATTATATAAGATGAGTACTGCAAACTCACAATAAATAAGTTAATGTAATCAAATTAATATAAGTTTATGTGAGTACTGCAAACTCAAAATAAATAAGTTAATGTAATCAAACTAATCTAAGTTAATTTGAGTACTGCAAACTCACAAAAAATAAGTTAACCCAATCTAATTTATCTAAATCAACATAAATGACTTTTTTTGAGGCAACGACTTTACATATTTTTTTTAAGTAAAGTCAACTTATTATATTTTACAGTGTACTCTATATGTATCTGTTTATCACCCAGAACTCCACTTAGGCCCATCTGGTCTCAGTTCTCTCCTTTACTCAGTATGTGCTCAGTGTATGAAGGTGTGTGCTAGTGTTATAGTTGTCATGTAGCCAGTGTGATGATGACTCCTGATTTGGCTGTGCTCTCCTGCAAATGTAATTAGAAAGCATTTGCATTGACTGATTACAGAAGAATGTGACTGGGGTGAGTGTTATTTTTGGAGTCAACTTGACTACTTGGCTTAAGTGTGCTTGTCTTAGACATGGTAGGGTAGACACACGTGTGTGTATACACACACACACACACACCCACCCTACTGAAGAGTTACAGAACCTCAGTATGTACTTCTCCGTGTTTAACTATATGTTTTTCTTTTCTGTTTTTACTAGCTGATTATTGCTGCTGATTTTGATGCCGGGTTTCTAAAATGAGTAAACTGTTATATTTGAGATTTCATAATGATGCCTAATGCTCAAAGTGTAATTTCACCCCCAGCTCTGAGCATGACTCACCCCCCGTATAATTTTGAAAAATGCTAAAAAAGTGGGTAAGGGGCTGAGAGGGGGGCAGGGAGGGGCTGAGTAGGGAGGCAGGAGATGAGGGGGCGCCAAAATAATTGGAATACAATAATTAGAGGGTTAAAAAAAAGCATAAACGACTGTGAATGAGTCTTGATCAGCATATATTTGAAAATGAGCACAGTTTCACAGACTCCCACTCAAGGTGTGTGTGTGTGTGTGTGTGTGTGTGTGTGTGTGTACCTCTGATTAGACGGCATTAACATTAGTTTTTTACTTATAAATTTCATGATGTAGATAAGTCAGCATCGGACTTGCAAGGTTCAGTACAGTCACATCACAGTTTACAGCTCAAAAAACACATTTAAGTGTGCAGTAACTCTTTAGTGTGAGAAATGCTATACTGGGATACACATGCATATTACTTTTAGGTCTTTTGTGGTCAAGATAATCTGACATACTGTCCCCTAGTGGACCTCTGTTTGCTGTGTGGAGATTTAGTTAAAAATGAGAGAGAGAGAGAGATTTTTAACTTTTAAACTTTCAGAAGTCAACAGGTCCAAACTCACACTCCTCACTCTTGTAACTAAATATCTACATCACTACACATTTACTATTACTTTCATCATAGTTAATAAATAATTCATGGTAGTTACTGAATAATACGCTTTAAAATGAATAACTAAATAATGAGCAAGGAATTTAAAGGGTTAAAACTGGCTTCTGTGTCTAACTGCGTCAAACTATACTGGTACCAGGCTGTTGTCTTTTCAACTGATAGCATATCTTTTTTTCTGTCTGACTGCCAAAGTCTTGTGCTGTCATATTATATTAACTGTCATTATATAGACGTTTGACACACACACACACACACACACACACACACACACACACACACACACACACACCACACTGCCTTCAGGACTTCTGATGCAGCTGATCCGAAGCTGTGTCTGTAGTAGTGGAATAGAGGAATAGAGAAGAGGAGGGGAGTGAGGGGCAAAGCGCGAAGTCCGTGACAAAGGAACAGTAGGTTTTACTGTCTGGCTGACCTCCAGGGCTCATTATTGCACTAAGTTGCATACCAACAACGGAGAAACCCTTTGTAAGAGCAAGCTGCCTGAGCAGGTCTCCTTTCCAGGTATAAAAACTGAACAAAAAATCAGAAATGCAACATTAAAATCGCTTCAAAGTAAGAGGGAAGAGGACAGGGAGAAGTAGTTAAGCTCTTTGAAGCAGGACTGAGTGGAAGGAATGAAGCAGTGGAGGGGATTTTGAGCTGGGAGGCAGTGTGCGAGTGTGAGCAGTGTTCTTTCGCGAGTCATCAAGTTAAAAATAACTTTATTGTGGTAGATCATGTTTTGGTAGGAGGGACCTGCTTTCCATGCTAGGACAGCCCGTTGGGCAAGGGAGCAGTATGCATGTGTGCGCGCGCGAGTGTGTGTTTGTGCATGCGGGTGTGTGTGCACGCTGACAGAAGAGGAGTGAGTGCTGTGCTCTGCTCGACACGCACATCCACACACCCCTTTGTGCTGTTCCTCTACTACTTTGACGCTGTGTGTCCTGTGCTTTAGATGATGCGGTGGATATAAAGCTGGGCTCACCATGAGTGCTATGAGTGACTCTCTGGATGAGCTAGGCACTCCAAACAGCCTCGGCGAGAAAGCAGCCATATTTCGTGAAGGAAAGGGCAATGTAAGCACGCTCAGTGGCGGCGACCATGCCCTAATCGCTCTGCACTCGCCCTACCAGCCACCCGGTGCCGTACAAAACAGGACTGCCGCCACAACAGCAGCAGCTTTCTGCAGAGGGAATAGGTAGGACTGCTTTCCTCCCTCCCTCCTACAGGCTTCTGTTCTCGTACCTCTAATCATGTCTCTCCAGTAATGGGCTCTGTTTGACTTACTATTGATTACGATGTTTAAACAAGTCCTGCCTTGTGGAAACGAGTGTGGGACAAGTGTGGATCTATAAGTGTGACCGAGAGTATACGTAAGTGTATTTGTGCAAATAAGCAGCCTTTATTTGTACACTGTTTCGCTTTTTTGTATGGACGTGTGTCTATCTGTCTGTGTAACTCACTTTTCAGCAGTTAATCTTTAACATATGTAATCGGTACGAACGTCCCAAGGAGACACAGAGCAGCCTTTGTGCTCTCGCACAAGTTTGGCTGAAAAGTGCAGTAGACTTTGTCCCTGTAAACATCGTCCCAACGTTCGGGCTGCACTTCAAAATCAGACAGCGAACTGGACTCAAATCAAGCACCTGCTACTTTCCAGGCTGTGCTCAGTAACTCAGTAAGCGTGGTGTCAACAGAGAGCTTATGATATGCCTAGAGATGGTCTGAACTGGGCATGCAAGGCCTCTGCGTTTTAAAATTTTTATTTTGCTGCCTCACCTGACGCCATTTTCCCCATAGACACGTTACTTTTTGTTTGCTTTGTCTGGACATTACAGGATTATATGATTAAACAGACATCGCTCTGCTTGTTTGTGGCGTAAACAGCAATCAAAACAACCAAAATGGCCGACATGCTTCCTCATATCACAGACACACCCCAGCAAAACACATGCACACAAGCACACTGTCTTACAGTATATATTAATACCTTGCTGCTCTAACATATTGGCATATGTAAAACTTTCTTAAAAGGTGTTAGGCCAGAGCTAAAAGCTGTTTAAGAAATGGCTTAAACAGTGTTCAGTGCACAATGTTGCAAACCAGGGCTGAATTGTCCCTCTTTAGTGCACTTCTTCTGCCCTCTTTCTTCATTCTCTCTGTAGTTTTTGTTCTCCTTTGCTCCTTGGGATATTTGCATTGTGTTGTGAAATTTCTGCGTTTTTAGCCTGCATACTCACTTTTATTGTTTGATTTGGACCACTGCGTTCATTTCATTCATCAATGCCATTAAAAAATTACTTGAGGTTTATTGACAACATGCGGCCCGTTATTAAGGATGAGCTCACCACTCCAGCCTGCTGCTCTCCAGGCTGCATGAGAAATTAGATGTCTCAGGTAGACATGATGATGTCATCTCTGGCTTAAGAGAGTGCGTCTCCAGGGAGACGGGGTTTCACTTGGCTGGCCCACCATCAAAATGACCTCACCTCTGCCTCCTGCCCTGCAGCATAGTCTTTCCTAATAACGGCAGCTCCGTGACTTCATTAAGAAAACCAAACTGACTCAATATAATTTATTTTTAATACTTCATATGCTATGAAGGCTTATCATGGAATAATGCTGGGAAAATGAGTCTCATTTGCTCTCTCTCTCTCTCTCTCTCTCTCTCTCTCTCTCTCTTTCTCTCTCTCTCGCTAGGAAATATCAACAAGGGGAGGAGATGCAGATGAACATGGTCCAAAACCCCTTCCCAGACCTCTTTCACTCCGAGTGTTTGTTACCCTGGACCAAAAACAGCGCAACTCAGGTAAAAGGGAAAAAAACCCAAAAACTTCTCCTAGTTCTAAACTCACTCTCAGCACCTGTACACATGGTGTACACATGGACTACACCCTTCATAGCTGCAGTTGTTAAATATTGATTTTAATATCTAAAATGATATGGCTAAAATGATCAGTTTGACCTTCTTAAAACAAACTGTACTTTATTTATTTTATATCAGCAGAAAATAAATGTTTGCCAGTTGGCCAACATGACTTACACTTACCCAGTGGCTTCAGTTTCATTTCAGCTTTAAGGGTGGACACTGTTCATAGCACCTAACCCATCATATATTAAATTTTTTTTACTGAACATTATGTATTTGTAATGGCAGTTCCAGCATCGTTTACAATTAAGCAATGAATGGACATGTCAGACAAAAGTTGTATATATGCAGTATAGGCAAATATGTATAGTGCTTATATAGGCTCTATCCATGGTTCTCAAATTGGGGTCTGGGGCCACCTAAGGGCCAGTGAAACATGACCATAGCATTTTATTTTACCATGGTGGAAATCAACCTGAAATGCACTACATAGCCAAAAGTATGTGGACACCTGACCATCCCATCCATGTGGGCCTTCCCCAAACTGTTGCCACAGACTTTGAAGCAAAATTTAGAATATGTTTGTATGCTGTAGCATTAAAAACAATTTCCTTTCACTGGAACTAGGAAGCCCAAACCTATTCCAGCTTGACAATGCCCCATGCACAAAGCAAGGTCTACAAAGGCATGATTTACCAAGGTTGGTGTGGAAGAACTGACTTCAATACCACCTCACGGCTTTGGGATGAATTGAAGGCCAAGTCCTCTTCACCTGACATCAGTACCTGACCTCTTGTGTTTGAATGGACAAATCCCCACAGCCATGTGCTAAAATCTGGTGGAGGCCTTCCCAGAAGAGTGGGGATTATTATAACAGCAAAGACAGAACTAAATCTGGAACGGGATGTTCAAAAATCACATATGAGAGTAAAGGTCAGGTGTTCACAAACTTTTGGTCCCACAGTGTATCATTGTACATATTTAAACAATGTGCCTAATATTAGAATAGTTGGATTATGTTTGTAAGATAATTATTTAATGAGAGGATCTGAAGATTTTTGTTACAGTTAAAAGTTATCCCTGGCTACAAAAGGTTTGAGAACCCCAGGCCTTTGTCATATAGCCTCTCACTCCCCTTATGATTATTCACAATCATAACTTGGCAGCTTGGTGAAAAGCACCTCAGATTCAGTAGAGTTGTACTGAACCTACAGTATCTAAACACACACACACGCACATATATAATAAAATAGTTATCCCATGAATTCGAGTCGTACATGAGCTGATAGCCGATGAGGCGTGTAGCGCCAAGTTGGCTATAAGTGGAATAATTGTTTTATTTTAGCCACATTCACTGGATTTTGAGAAACCAAGCATTTTTATTTTCCATCCATCCATTATCTGTAGCCGCTTATCCTGTGCAGGGTTGTGGGCAAGCTGGAGCCTATCCCAGCTGACTATGGGCAAGAGGCAGGGTACACCCTGGACAAGTTGCCAGATCATCGCAGGGCTGACACAGAGACACAAACAACCATTCACATTCACACCTACGGTCAATTTAGAGCCACCAATTAACCTAACCTGCATGTCTTTGGACTGTGGGGGAAACCGGAGTACCTGGAGGAAACCCACACAGACACGGGGAGAACATGCAAACTCCGCACAGAAAGGCCTTTGTCGGCTGCTGAGCTCGAACCCAGGACCTTCTTGCTGTGAGGCAACAGTGACCACCATGCTGCCCCATTTTTATTTTCATCTTTTGCAAATTTGATAAATGAAAACTTTATACAAAACATCCGACAAAATAATTTCTGCTTAGAATGTAAACAAACCGGGGAAACGACAGGACCAATTTGTGAAAAATGCTACAATAATAACTCTTGAAAAATAAAAAAAGATACATTCTTACCATCAAATAATTTTATTCCATATTTTGTTGCTTTTTTGTATTTTTGGGGGTTTTGTTTTTGAGTGGAGTTTTTATTTCATCCTCGGTTGGTTCAGCAACACGCGTCGCCATTTTGCTTTTGTCTACTCATGGTATATGGAGTTGATATCCTAGTAGTAGAGTAGCCAATCAGAGCGCTCGATTGCTCATGTCCAGTGAATGTGGATAGAATACACACACACACACACACTTTTGACTGAGATGGTTCTTTTTATTCTCTTCTTGATCCCATACGATGATTTGCATAACTTCCTTGCCAGAAGTGAGGAACTTTTTGTGACTAGGATTACTGAGATATTGGCTGTAATGGTTTATCAGCTTTACACCATGGGGGAAAGGACTGTGAGGGGTTTGGATTCAGATCACACTTTTCCAGACGACATTGCAATTTCTTACAGTATAAAGAGAATAACTGCTTCATATGGAAACCTATATTTACACTGCCTCTGCGAACGTGAAATAAAATAAAGATGACCAATCTTTTATTCTTCCTGGAAGTCTAGATGTTTGCCTGTAGCCATCGTAAATCAAGCTAGCTGGAGGGTGATGAAAATGCTGACCTAGGCTTGCATATGTGTGCATGAGTGTCAGAAAGAAATGAGAAAAGGCAGTGTTAGTTTAGCATCCTTATTATGGCTATGAAATTAAACTCCTTTTAGTCATGATCACAATTTTCATTAATTTCAAGACATCTCACCTGTGATGTTGGTGTGTCATGAGTTTCCTATTCATATTGTATGTTTTAATTGTCTGATCAGTGTCTGATAATGCTCTGAGAATTCTGTGCTGTCTGATTCCCAAACAAAGGCAATTTGATTAAGCTACACACAAAAAAAATGAAAGCTCAATAGATAAGGTGGTAGTGTTGTTATGCTAAGTTAATTTTGCCTTTCATGTTGATACCAAGTATTGTATAATGTAGATTTTTAAGCACTGCCTAAAAGCGGAGCTCCTGATGAGTGTATGAGCAAAATATTTGCAAGGGCACAAAATCAACCTGAATAGAATAATAATATTTTAGCATATGAACCATCAAATTGTGTAGTGTTGTGTATTTCGCATCAGTAAATTGCTGCATTGTCTTGCGACAGTGACACCAATAATAAGATACACATCACAGTTACAAATACATATTTATTCCTTTCTTTGCCACTGCATGCCATGCAACAGAAACAACACAATGACAGTTATGGTGTGACTGCTGGGTGTCTGGTGAACAGCAGTGAACCAGCGCTTTCACTTTACATCATTACTATATAGTTACAATTGAATATCAAACTTGAAATGTCAAACAGTTGCCTGGTTACATCTTTCACGTCCACATGCTTTGGAGCTTGGAGTGCACAGCCACAGACTGCAAAGCATGTGCAAATCATTGCGACTAATTAGCATCTACCTGTTCCTGATTAGAGCTCAATTACAGCGCATACATATAAGGACTCTCAGTAACATGTAGACTTTGCAAAAGCCTTGTATTCTGTATCGCCTCTCTGATTTTGACCCCGTTTGTGTTTTTGGACTGTGAGTATTGCATTACCTCTGATGTCCTGTCTGTGCCTCACTCGACCACTGCCTGTTTTTCGATGCTGCCTTTGTCTCTGTTTTGGATCTGTTTGTTAACGTGTTTTCAATAAAAATCTTCCTGCACTTCATCTCATCTCATTATCTCTAGCCGCTTTATCCTGTTCTACAGGGTCGCAGGCAAGCTGGAGCCTATCCCAGCTGACTACGGGCGAAAAGGCAGGGTACACCCTGGACAAGTCGCCAGGTCATCACAGGGACACATAGACACAGACAACCATTCACACTCACACCTATGGTCAATTTAGAGTCACCAGTTAACCTAACCTGCATGTCTTTGGACTGTGGGGGAAACCGGAGCACCCGGAGGAAACCCACACGGACACGGGGAGAACATGCAAACTCCGCACAGAAAGGCCCTCGCCGGCCACGGGGCTCGAACCCAGGACCTTCTTGCTGTGAGGCGACAGCGCTAACCACTACACCACCGCTTCCTGCACTTACATCCGTCTATCACTCTTACGTGACAGAAACTGTCAACTGTCCAACAAGCTAGTGGACTAATAAAACTCTTTTAACTGGTTTTATATGAAACTGTCATGATAAAATAAGGGAAAAAAAATTTGGGTGGCACAGTATTGCAGTGGTTAGCACTGATGCCTCACAGCAAGAAGTTTCTGTATTTGAACCTTGTGGCCAACTGAGACCAACGTGTGGAGTTTATATGTTCTCTCCATGCCTACGTGGGTTTCCTCTGGGTGCTCTGGTTTCCTTCCACAGTCCAAAGACACGTGGATTGGGTCAGCTGGCTACTCTAAATTGTCCGTAAAGGTGAATGTGAGTATGAATGGTCTAGAGTGTACCATGCCTCTCGCCCAAAGTCTACTGGGATTGGCTCCAGATTCCCACCATGACCCTGACAGATAGGCAGTATAGATAATAGATGAATGAATGGATGGATGAAAGGATTAAATAATTAAGCAGCCAAAAACAGAAACAGACAAGACTCAGCTGAAATTAATGATCCAGACACTGAGACCATGTAACACAGAGACCTTTATTTCTCAAAAGAGCCTTTCTTAGAGCTTCATGGTCAATCATCCTTATCAGATGAGCACAAGGATGCTATGTCTATAACTGCATCTGGGAAGTCCCTCCAGGCTGAAAATGACTTAGCAGTTAAGTTGGCATGTTCAACTCCTCTAGTCTTTGCAGCATCTAGCCAAGTGGCTGGCTCTGTCCATGCAAATTCACATGCACCTAAAGCAAGCTGTGAGAGCCATCCTAAAGATGGCTGTTGCACAACATCAAATGCACTCTTCCATATAGCACTTGTGATGGCAGGGTTTGCAGTGCTACACTGACTAGTATTGGAGTAGTTCCTCCAACCTATAGACGTTGACCACACTGAAAGGGTGTACCTCAGTTCTGCTGGTGGGGAGCCTGAACCAGAACATGGGCCTGCTGTCAAAGCAGCCTTAGACAGGAGAGGTTGCAGGTCTCAGAATCATGAGGCTAGCATGGCCAAATGGTGCTTTTAGGGCAGCGCACCTTGGACCTGTCTTCTAATCTCTATTCAGTGCCTGCCTGCCTTGCACTGCCTGTAGGAAGGGAGCACACCCTCAAATCTTTGGTAAGTTTTTGAATATCCCTTGTCTACTCTGCAAGAAGGGCCCCAAACAGAGCCCCCCACATGGCCACAACACTTAGGCACACTTCCTCCTCTTCCACTGATTCCACTCTGTACAAGATTCAGCAACTTGTCCCAAGTGCTACTTGTGATCCCAAGATGGTCAGCAAGACCTTGGGCAGAACATTCTGACAGCTTCCTACACAATCAGATCTGCTGTCCCAGATGGATGGTGAGATTTGGCACCCTCATTCTGTGTCTATGGGTCTGGCCGTTTGGACTAAATCACTCAGTGAAGCCTATACTCCTGCAGTTCAGGAAACACTTCTGAATTCAGGAGTCCCTACCACACAGGCCATGTAAGTAGAAATTGTTCTGTGAAATGTGTTCAACTTATTGCCCAGTGGTCTCTATGTACTGTCAGATTCCTAGTATTTTAACCTAGAGAGGATTGCTAAACATTAGCAATGTACCATAAATATTGCAGCCATCTCAACATACCACAGCATTGTGGTATGGAAGGTACCTCATAAAACCATGGTCCTCCATGAACCCTGCAAGGGACCTCCACTTTGTGCAGAAGTCCTTTAAAAATCCTCCTCATGAGCTTTCTATGTAAAGGCACCTCTGGGTGGTGGACGTCATCACCTTGGCTTATAGATAGTGAAGTCTGACATGCCACTCTATGAGGAGTATCTCATCGTCATGAGTTTTGTTTAAAGATGCCCCACTTAGGGAAGTCTGGGCTGCTGCTACCTGGGTATCACCATGCACTTTCTCTAGATTTTACAAGCTTAACTTTGCCTCTCCAACTGGTGTAAGTGTGGTGGCCATCTCTGGGCAACCTTTTTCGGACTGTCCTAAGTTAAGTCCTTTTCTTCATGACTTTCATGGCATATGTTATCCAGGTGTTCAAAGAGGTGAAATATGATGCTAAGTACATATGTAGCTGTGGTTCTATGACCCTCATATAACCACCAGGACATCTTGACTTTTGGAATGAGAAGGTTCTAGGGAATGATTGTACTCGGAGTTATTCTGGGTGAATACCTCATATATTTCATCATACATCAGTTAGTTCACACCACTCCTACCTTATATCCTGGGTTAATACAATTACAGTTACATAAGTAACTACTGTTTCTATAAAAGTATGGATGTGCATCATCACTGATGCTGATGTGATGCACATATTGATGCACTGCCAATGGTCCAATACATTAAAGATACATATGAAGCCACTACTAATGCAATACAATATGATTTCATCCCATTGCGATGCAGTGCAACTTGACCCCTTTTGATTCAATGTTATATGATGTAATGCAAAAGAATATGATTGCTCATCCTCCTCCATGATAATCTGTGACTCACCTAGACACACCTCCAACTTGCACGAGAGTTGGCCGAGAGACTTTACAGGAATTGGCCACTGCCAGGAGTGGAGATGAGAGAAAATGCTTGAGAATTAATTTAGAGAGGAGGAGTCAGTCTAAATATAAAATGATTGGCCATATTTCTAAATTAAAAAAAGGCATAGGGCCTCTACTAACAAGACTGTCAATGATGGCGTAGCTCACTCCGGCTCCATCTAGTCCAGAAGGAATGAACTAAAGTGGGTCACATTGCGCAATAAATATTGCAAGCTATATACACTATCCATCCATTATCTGTAGCCACTTATCCTGTACAGGGTCACAGGCAAGCTGGAGCCTATCCCAGCTGACTATGGGCGAGAGGCAGGGTACACCCTGGACAAGTCACCAGGTCATCGCAGGGCTAACACACAGAGACAAACAACCATTCACACTCACACCTATGGTCAATTTAGAGCCACCAATTAGCCTAACCTGCATGTCTTTGGACTGTGGGGGAAACCCACGCAGACATGGGGAGAACATGCAAACTCCACAAAGAAAGGCCCTTGTCAGCCGCTGGGCTCGGACCCAGGACCTTCTTGCTGTGAGGTGACAGTGCTAACCACTACACCACTGCGCTGCCCCCTACCGGTATATACATTATATACAGGCTATATGCACCGTAGGAATACCTATTCGCCAGAAAGAATCCAAAACGGCAAGGAAAAGAAGCAATTTTTGTTGAACTGCTCATTAAGGCTTAATTAGTCCATAACTTCATTAATAATTGTAATTCAGCAAATCTGGGTAGAAGTTATATGCACCCTAGGTACCCCTACCTTCATGCCAGAAAGAATCAAAATTGGTGAAGAATTGAAGGAGAAGAAGCGATTTGTGTGGAAACTGCTCATTAGGGCTTAATTAGTCCATATCTTCATTATTAATTGCAAATTTGGGTAGAAGCTATATGCACCCCAGGCAGACCTACGTTCCTACCAGAAAGAATAAAAATCAGTGAAGAATTGAGAGAGAAGAAGCGATTTCCGTGAAATGTGGACGGCACTGGACGACAGACAGACAACATACAACACATGATGGGATAAGCTCATCGCCTGTCAGCCAGATGAGCTAATAATTGCATATTAATAAATCAAATGTTAGCGATGCATCCTGAGTTCATCCCAAATTGTATCCGATGCACACTTTTTTTTTTAATCGGGGCAATCGCATCATGAACTATTATGCATTGATGAGAATCAGTGAATCTTACCATCCCTAATATAAAGTATGTGTAAAATTCCTAATAGACTATACTGGGCTTGTTATACTCTTAACTACAACCCCGATTCCAAAAAAGTTGGGAGAAAGTACAAATTGTAAATAAAAACGGAATGCAATGATGTGGAAGTTTCAAAATTCCATATTTTATTCAGAATAGAACATAGATGACATATCAAATGTTTAAACTGAGAAAATGTATCATTTAAAGAGAAAAATTAGGTGATTTTAAATTTCATGACAACAGCACATCTCAAAAAAGTTGGGACAAGGCCATGTTTACCACTGTGAGACATCCCCTTTTCTCTTTACAACAGTCTGTAAACGTCTGGGGACTGAGGAGACAAGTTACTCAAGTTTAGGGACAGGAATGTTAACCCATTCTTGTCTAATGTAGGATTCTAGTTGCTCAACTGCCTTAGGTCTTTTTTGTCGTATCTTCCGTTTTATGATGCGCCAAATGTTTTCTATGGGTGAAAGATCTGGACTGCAGGCTGGCCAGTTCAGTACCCGGACCCTTCTTCTACGCAGCCATGATGCTGTAATTGATGCAGTATGTGGTTTGGCATTGTCCTGTTGGAAAATGCAAGGTCTTCCCTGAAAGAGACGTCGTCTGGATGGGAGCATATGTTGCTCTAGAACCTGGATGTACCTTTCAGCATTGATGGTGTCTTTCCAGATGTGTAAGCTGCCCATGCCACACGCATCAATGCAACCCCATACCATCAGAGATGCAGGCTTCTGAACTGAGCGCTGATAACAACTTGGGTCGTCCTTCTCCTCTTTAGTCCAAATGACACGGCGTCCCTGATTTCCATAAAGAACTTCAAATTTTGGTTCGTCTGACCACAGAACAGTTTTCCACTTTGCCACAGTCCATTTTAAACGAGCCTTGGCCCAGAGAAGACGTCTGTGCTTCTGGATCATGTTTAGATACGGGTTCTTCTTTGAACTATAGAGTTTTAGCTGGCAACGGCGGATGGCATGGTGAATTGTGTTCACAGATAATGCTCTCTGGAAATATTCCTGAGCCCATTTTGTGATTTCCAATCCAGAAGCATGCCTGTATGTGATGCAGTGCCGTCTAAGGGCCCGAAGATCACGGGCACCCAGTATGGTTTTCCGGCCTTGACCCTTACGCACAGAGATTCTTCCAGATTTTCTGAATCTTTTGATGATATTATGCACTGTAGATGATGATATGTTCAAACTCTTTGCAATTTTACACTGTCGAACTCCTTTCTGATATTGCTCCACTATTTGTCGGCGCAGAATTAGGGGGATTGGTGATCCTCTTCCCATCTTTACTTCTGAGAGCCGCTGCCACTCCAAGATGCTCTTTTTATACCCAGTCATGTTAATGAACTATTGCCAATTGACCTAATGAGTTGCAATTAGGTCCTCCAGCTGTTCCTTTTTTGTACCTTTAACTTTTCCAGCCTCTTATTGCCCCTGTCCCAACTTTTTTGAGATGTGTTGCTGTCATGAAATTTCAAATGAGCCAATATTTGGCATGAAATTTCAAAATGTCTCACTTTCGACATTTGATATGTTGTCTATGTTCTATTGTGAATACAATATCAGTTTTTGAGATTTGTAAATTATTGCATTCCGTTTTTATTTACAATTTGTACTTTGTCCCAACCTTTTTGGAATCGGGATTGTACTTGCAGTTTTTCATCACATGTTTATGTAACAAAGATGGAACTTGCAATCGTCATGTTACATGCATCATATTTTTATTTAAAATTTATAATTTGATCCTTCATCCCTGAACAGACTGCATATGGAATTTATTTACTTTATGTGTATTTAGCCTCAATAATAAATATGCTTATTATGGCACATGTTGAACATGGTGTGGCTCCATGTATGCAGCCAGGAGGTGAACTGAGTTAATAAATGGCTAAGTGAGTGTCTGAATTAGTGGATTAAAGAAAGACAGGTGAAATGGAAAGTTCCTTGAGTGCTATTTTGAGTGATCTGTTGAGTGAAACAGTTTGAGAGACTGACCCAGGCTCTTGCTCATGCAGACATGATGACCATGTGGCTGTATAATTACCATCAGTTGTGTGTAGGGGTGTGTGATGTAGAGAAAGGCCAGATCAGCAGCCAGGCATTGTACAGTGTGTGTGTAAGAGATAATAAGACTGGCTTGAGGGCTGTGGTTCTCTCTCTCTCTCTCTCTCTCTCTCTCTCTCTCTCTCTCTCTCTCTGAGCGGTGTGTGCGTGTGAGAAAGGCCAGCTCGGACTTGTGCTAAAGGCTGAAATTGGAGCAGCACGCAGCAGAGTGGTGGAGCTTAGGGCAGTATCAGAGCTGGCTGTGCCCAGTCTCTTAATGAATCTCTTTCAAGAGTCTCTTTTTACTCTCCAAAACTTTCTCTACCTCCAGAGTTAGTAATTATGTGATTTAATACAAGCACACACACAGGTTTAATGTTTCTGAAAAGTTTTCAGTTAAATGATAACGGCCATATTGGGGGTGGAACACTTGCTTGAACACGGAGAAACCAATTCACAGCAAAAAATTCAGCTATAGACGGACTTGCATACAGTATGCTACAATCCTACAGTGTAAATACTTTCTAAAACCATATCTCAGACCCAAAACCTTTCATTCTTTCTCCAAATTACAATAGTTACCATGAAGCAACTGTTGAATCCTTTGTCGTGTCCTTAACGCCTCACACTTCCAAACCTTGTAGGTGGGTCCAGACATAACATATCTAACTCTCATAACCACATACTGTTTCACTGTAGTTACTGAATAATTCGTAGCAGTTACTGAGTAATATGTTTTAAGGTACATAACTGAATAATAAGTCAGGAGTTTAGGGTATTAAAGATGATGTTTGTTGTACCCTTGCTGCAGGCTTACTCATGAACCGAGTAATCAATTATCATATTCAGGAAAGAACATAATGCATTTAAATAGCAAACTTCATGTACATCAGAAACAGATGTGAATTTATTTTAGTTTAACTAGATCATACACATTCCTTGTATTAATTTGCAACTGAATGCTTCATAGCTTAAAAAATCAATACCACACAGGTTTCCTTAAACATCAAGTAACTGAGGCATTGCATACTTTTGTCATGCAGTAGAGACAGATGCAAGTGCAGAGCATGTTTATTTACACAGGACGGGTAGCAAACAATCCAAAATCATTAGCCAAAAAACAGTGTCAAAAAACTTACAAGGGTCGGGAAATCAGAATCTCAGGCAAACCAGGATCTCAGGAAACAAAGGACAATAGCATAATTTGAATACCAGTAAACAAAGCTTGGCACATCAGGAACAAAGAACATTGATCGATACGTCATACTGAGGATACGTTTGGTGTGTGTTTGTATAGTGGTAAGTGGTGATTGGGCAGTGGTAGCTCGGTGGTTAAGATGTTGGACTACTGGACTATCAGAAGGTCATGGAGTTCAAACTCCAGCACAGCCAAGCTGCCATTGTTGGGCCCTTAACCAAGGCCCTTAAACCTCAACTGCGCAGATGTATACATGAGATAAATGTAAGTTGCTCTGGATAAGCAAGTCTGCCAAATCCCATAAATGTAAATGATTTGCTTACTTAACTTAGATTCTTTGACGTCACACATCAGTCCTGTCTCAATGGTCATAATACAACTTGCATTTGTTACTTCCAAATGAATAAGCTAAAACCCAGTAATGTGTTGTTTTGTTGTCGCACCACTAAAAAGTGGTGAGTGGAAAAGGATTTTGGGCTACTGTGCATTCTGTATTCTTTCAATAATTTGCAAGACAACTTGATAGATTTGTCATAGCAAGTCATTGTTGAAAACGAGCATTCCATGAATTCTGTGGCAATTGCTATACATACGGTATACTGACAAAAGAAAATAGCCTAAAGGGGTCATTCTGTATTTTGCTATAGCAGTGTGGTCAGTGGGATTTTTACAGAGCTTGGTTAACAATATTTAACATTAACATGTCTTCTCTTAGGGGCGACACGGTGGTGTAGTGGTTAGCACTGTCGCCTCACAGCAAGAAGGTTCTGGGTTTGAGATCAGTGGCCGACAGGGGCCTTTCTGTGTGGAGTTTGTATGTTCTCCCCGTGTCTGTGTGGGTTTCATCCGGGTACTCTGGTTTCCCCCACAGTCCAAAGACATGCAGGTTAGGCTAATTGGTGGCACTAAATTGACCGTAGGTGTGAGTGTGAATGGTTGTTTGTCTCTATGCGTCAGCCCTGCGATGACCTGGCGACTTGTCCAGGGTGTACCCTGCCTCTCGCCCATAGTCAGCTGGGATAGGCTCCAGCTTGCCTGCAACCCTGCACAGGATAAGCGGTTACGGATGATGGCTGGATGGATGTTTTCTCTTATGTGGCTTATGTTTTGGGCAAGGCCAGCAAAGATCTCAAATATTACCCAATATACAAAATTGGTCAGACTTTGTTATAAAAAGAGACAATTACATGAAGCTCAGCCTAAATATTACACTAAACATTTTAGATTGTGTAACTGTAATGTGAAGTATGGCTTACAGTTGTAATGAGGTAGTTCATCAGTAACGGAATTACATTCACAGCAAAATGTGGTAACTTTTTTTTAGTCGCAGTACTCAAGATAATGGTAATAAATAAAAATTTCACACTGTATGGGGTATCTTTTGACCCTAAAAAAAGCACAGAAAAATTGGCTATGTTTAACTGTGAATGCAAAATCTTTTATGAGGAAAGAAAAGTCAGTAATGAAATTATGTCAGAAAAAAATTAGCTTTCATTTCTTAAAATTCAAGCCAAGATTTCTCTGAAGTGGCATTGCTATAATTGGGGTGATGACTTTTAAATATGGTTTTCAGTACATTTTGCCTTGGATTCCACCCTTTAGCAATAGCACTGAGCTGACAAGTTAAGGCAATCTTAATAATTTCATAATTTTGGCCTCTCTGCTGAAGAATTACCCAATGTAATGTATGGGTTGTAACATCGCTAGCTTGATATCATTTTTGCTGTGTGCTGTATAAAGATCTAACAGCAGATCCGTTCCTATTATCTACCCATGCACTGCATAGCTGCTGAACATCATGCATCAATTTAGTGGATTAAAGGCACTTCCGAGTTTGGTTATAGTGGCATGTTTGGAAAGGTTTGGTTAAGTTTTTGCCTGTATGAAAGTTTTTCAATGGATTACACTGTCAAAGTGGCATTGTAAATTACTTTTATGTGTTCAGCCAATCGGACTTCTAGTTTTTCTTTTGCTTTTCATCTTTAAATAACTCCAGATACTTTTAAGAGGGTTTTCAGATCTATTTTACGAGGCAAATTGCCTACTTAACATATAAGACCAGACAAGGCTCTGCTATCTGATTCAACTCACACTTGACCCCAATTTGACATCTCTGCATTGGCAAAAACTATTGCACTTTTCTAATACCCTCTCTGCTATTGTTCAGGACTTGTGGGAGGATTCAGTCAGGCATTCAGCTTTTGTTTTTCAGTGGTTGGAAGGAGTGGAGCTGTGAAGTCACAGCTATAGAAGCAGGTTGGTACTTCGGTGACCTTGTGCTCCTTGCTGGCCTGGGTGAAGGGTGTCTTTGCGCTCCTATGGGCTTGACAGGCTTTTCATAGAGCTGCTCCAGTGGCCATAACAAAAGCAGCATGTCAGTAAGCCCAGCTGTTTGTCTGTCACTACCTTGCAGATATGTGGGTTTGTATGCTCTTGCTGCACAGAGCCTTGACATCATCACCTCCCCCATCTAACTGCTGAATAGAGCAAACACCGCATCACTCAGTATTTTCTACTCTTTGGTAGAAAAAGGTTTTATAGCACAGACAGCTGGGAAAATAGGTGCACACTAACATTGCTTGGCAAATGTTAACTCTCTTAACTTCTAGTTTAAATAAGGCCTAGTGCAGCAATGGTATTGAGAAAACTTTGTATTTTTGTTTTTAATCTCAAAGTTTTTCATTACATTTTGGTTGAACAGTTGGCGCTTCTGTTGGTCTACTCATTTAACAACAGTTAGAGCAGAAATGGATGTCTGTTTTCCTGAACAGTATTATGATTATCAACAAGAGGGCACTGTTCTCCAGATAAGAAATAATACAGAACGTTAATACAAAGAACGTCAGATCTCTCATCTTGCTTCTACACAGACACATAGACAAAGAAGGTCGTAATTGCAGCGTCAAAGAAATGCGTTCTGTTTTATAACAATGCTGATCATTTCTGTACTTTTCAAAGAGCAAACCTACCATGGCTATCTTGCTTGGCTTTTAGTAATATGAGGAAAATGGGTACAAGGTGGACTTTGAGTGACGGGTGAGTTGTTCGCAGGTTTGTTCGAGTGGAGCCATGAAATGTGGAAAGGCCCTGGCTGCTGACATGCCATTGTTTTAGCTGTGGTTTTAAGGAGCTATTTCAGTCGTGAGAAATCGCTTCTCCCAGGCCCCACATTTGCAGTGTCATGATAGATTTTCATGACAAAGGCAGCGTGGCAGACCTGCTGTCTCAAATCTCTATTGAATGTTCGAGCCACAGCCCTTGTATTATTTGAATAAGCGGTGCTGCTGCCATCGGACTCCTGCCTTGATATGCTTTCACACTTCAATAAATCCATATGCAACAAAAGGCTTCATCTCCCATATTACAGAAGCATTATTTGCAATTCGCCATCTCCACAGACACAAGCTTAAATCCTCCATGATGTGCATTTAGATAATCTTTTTAAAAAGTTAAGACCCAAGTTAGGCTTTTATTTTTGTTTAAAGAACTGTTTTTCTTTTATAGCAAGAAAAAGGCTGGTCCAGAGTACCTTTCTATCAGTTATAGATTACGGTGATACAATATACATACCGTACATGCATGCATCTTTTAAGCCTCCTTAAGAAACTGGATGTTGTTTATCATTCTGCATTGCGGTTTGTAACAGGTGTATGGAATGAATTTGCTGACTTTACTATCTGTGCCTGTAGAAATATTTTGTGCCTGTAAAAAAAATGTGTACACGTGGAACTATTTTGTGCTTGTGTGGAAATATTTTGTGCTTGTAAAAAAATGTCGTCGTTGCGTGAAAAACTATTTTGTCTCTGTAACAAAGTTTTGTGCTTGTAATAAAAAAAATGTGTACACGTGGAAATATTTTGTGCTTGTAAAAAAAATTTCGTCCTTGCGTGAAAAACTATTTTGTCTCTGTGTGTCAGAAAATGCACGGGTGTGTGTGTGTGTGGGGGGGGGGGGGGGGGGGGGGGTTCCTTTTTCTACAGGCACAAATCTTATTTACAAGCACGGATTCTTTTTACGAACACAAAACTTTTGTATGGGTTTAGCCAATCACCATGTTATCCCAAAGTAGCCAATCATCACACTGCTTATTGACCTTCCAGTCAGCCAATCAAATAGCTTCCCTCCTGGTAAGCATCAGACTTCGTGCGACTGCTGGCCTTACACGGTATTACAGAAGGCTTAGTCAATGCATGCTGGCTGCTCATCTGAACACAAGTCGTACCATGGCATTTATATGCATTTTTCTATTTATCTAACCCAAAAAAAAAAAAAACAGCAACACCATCTGAGCTAGCAGACTTGACCCAGTTCTGGGTTGGATGGGAGATCCCAACAGGACGGATGATCGTGAAGGTAGCTACTGGCTCGTTGTACCTGAAGGCCTCAACATGCTTCTCAACTTATAACATCCCTGGCCATTTTCAAAATTACGAGGATTTTGCAATGAATGTTAGATATTCAATCAGCTCAGCACAGACCGGATTTGGAATGGTATAATTTCATCAGTAAACATGAGTGAGGCCTACACCCCAATTCATGTATGTACTGTATGTTCCAAGTCAGTTCATTGTCCACCTACACTGAAATTGGTGTATGTATGTTCCAAGTCAGTTAATGTTCCACTGCCTTTCACATTGAGTATTCACTTTTTTATTATTGTTTTTTTGATGTTGCATGTACACTTGTACAAATTCTGTGCCACATATGTAGGTAACATTTGAGGATTGCCTGCTGCCCTTTTACAAACCTACATTGAAGTGTTTTCCCCTAAACTTGTGCCAATTATAGAAAACGTTTTAACTTTTGAAGACAATGTTAGTTTTGAAATGTTTTCAATTCGTGTACACTTACGTGTTTTCTACAAATACAAGATTGTCCACTACCTTTACATAACTTGATAACTGCGTTAATTTTCTGAAGATTGCAGTGTTATACCTTCTAAACTTGTTAAAATAAACTCAATTGTTAAATTACAGTGTGCCTTATTGTACAGATTACCCCCACATCATTGGCCAAGCAGGTAAAATGGTAAATAAAGATGTCTGTAAACTAGCTTAGCTAGAGTGCTCCTGCAAGGTGTCAGCTATTTGAGGTAGGCATTCAAAACATCACAATAAGCATCCATCTTCATTGATTTGTAGAGTATATAGAATATAGAAATTCTAAAACAGGATGGTGCATGACATTAAAAAGATTACACAATATTGTGTCAAGCCAAAACAGGGTTTATTTTAACACCAAACAGAACATTTTGTATTTTGTCAGAGAAATGAAAATCTGTCAGACAAAACAAACAAAAAAATTACTGTCTACAATTTGTTGCTCACCCTGGACATAACCCTGTTCTTTCGCCCCCGCAAAAAAAAAAAAAAAACCGCTGGACAAAAATGACATTGAGGAAACCTAATCCAGAAAACTTTAACTGAGAATAGACTGACAAAAATGAACAACCATCAGATGGAGATCACACCCATAACTCTCTGAGGCTGCTGTCGGGTCCACTGTTTGCTGAAGGGCTGCCATTCCATTGTCATCCAGGGGACAATCAATTGATGGCAGGACAACACCAGTGTGGGCGTCTGGAATGACACCCATGCTCTCCCAGTCTTCAGGCGTAACACCAAGCCCCTTCAATGTAAACGCAGAGCTGTGTTTGTAAATGTACTCACTCTTCATCAATACACAATACAAATGGAAGTGTTAATCTGGATTAATACTCAAGGTACCTTTGAATTCTTAAGCACATTAATAATGTTAGTGTCATTGCAATGACCTATCAAACGCGACAGAGCATTTAGTACCTCAATGTAGTCTGGGGCCTCGACAGGTGTTTGGATCATGCCCATGGTCCACAGCTGGTTGGGAGTACGGTTGCTCTCTGTGCGCATCGAATGACTGTTCCACCCTTCAATGAATGCATCCAGATCCCCTTCCCACCCTTACCTTAACAAAGAAAAGAGACAAGAAATGCAAAAAGCAAGCACGTAATAATTCCAGTTGTAGTTCTGAAGTGAGACAAGACAATATTTTAGCTTTTAAACACTTACAACAATGGATGCACTAACGATTGTAATTCACGTTTGCTTGAGTAGACAAAACCGCATCTCTGCTCCTCGGGCGCAAGCAGGCAGCCCACTACTCCTGAATAGCCCACCTTCACTAACTCAGTGGGCCACTATGTGTTTGTTTTTTCATTAATACAAGGTTCATACAAATTCGGAGATGGAATTTGCCAGCATTTATAGCGTTACATATAGGAGCAGAATATTATTCAACGACTCGGATGTTTGTTTGTTTTTTCATCCGGGGTAAGGCAGGAATACAGTGTTGAATGAGATGCCTTCGACTTGTGTTATAAACTGTAAAAGTCGTCCACACTATATAAATAGATTAAAACAGCGTTACGTAGGAGCACAATGATGTTTATCTTCATCCTGTGGGTGTGGATAAAAGAGTTTGATGCTGCTTTAATTGGGACTGAAAAAGTTTGAGAACAAGCGGTAAAAAAAAGTCATTTACCGTCTTAAGCGATAAAACACCCAGCAAGTTAGCAGGGGTAAATACTTTGTTGTACAGGGCTACAGAGTTCACTTACCACTGTTGCCGTGTCGTCTCCCATGGAATGCAGTTCTAGACATGATCAGGTCAGGTCACAATCTATAGACCCTTTTCACTCACGTGACCTTTGTAAACGCGACCGCCATTTTGGACATGAAGAAATAATGGTTTATGGCACAGACCCTTTCGGTTCTCGCTCATCTAGCTGCTACAATGACTGCTTAGACTGCAACAATAATACCTAACACACATTTAAGTATCCGTCGTAAAGATGTGAAACTCGTCGAGTGACGAGTGTGTTCATTGATAAGCTAACACAATCTAAAAGTAGACATACCATCACACTGCCCTGGCGCTGTGTACAGTTTACCTTCTATGGTTTGTGCACTCACTATTTGCCATTACTTTCTCCAACCCAGTGTTCGAACTATGCCGATATTTTCGGGGGGTCCCTTTTTTTCCCTTGGGGGGGTGCTTGCGCTTGTCTCAGAGCGTGGATCTCCAAACACATGAGAAGCCTATCTTACGCACATATCACGCGGACTCCACACCTCCACACACGCATCGCGTCTGAAGTCATAACTCATCAGGGGAAATCGTGTCCGCATTGGCATGTTCAAAAAACAACCTCGCGTCAACAATGATACCACACGCAAGAAAAAAAAAACAGTCAGGCTACTCAACACATCTGATCCACAGCAGCACCAAAGCATCACTGGAAATCATGTCAACAACCAATTTTCCATTTCAACACGCGTCAACAAACAAATGGCACCACAAACATGAACGAATCGGTCAGGCTACCGATTCCAAACCCACAGCAGACGAATAATTAAATGCATCTTACCTTAAAGCAGAATCGACCACAAAGGAAGTCTGTTGGCACACTTCCTTTGGCATACTAGTTTGTGTCCCCAACCTGGCAGCAGCAGTCGTTGTCATATCGGTTTATTTTATCTTTGATGTAAACACAACACTTCGGATATGCAAATACTTCCCGTTACACACAATTGCTATGTCAATAAACATCATTTTGCCAATATTTTAGAGACCATCCATCTTCTCCATCGGTCAGCATCTGTCGGGATCCGATAAAATGATAAATCTTGCCTTGTGTGTTGATGGTTACTACATCCAGGTGCACAACAATATAATGGCATGATGGAAGTCTTGCTGAAAGTAAAAACTTTCTTTGATGGCTATATTCCTTTCGATGCTTCGCCGTCGTTCCTCGTTGTTGGCTGTGGTAGACTACTGGTAGTTCATGTCCAAAATGGCGGCCGCGTTTGTCGTGACGTCACGTGGGAAGGGTCTATAGGTCAGGTAGAAGTGGTGTGTCCGAGGAAAGTATTTTCAGAGCCTTCTTTGGTATCCTCGCTGTTTGAAAATCAAGGCGGCAAACTGATTGGCCAGTGAGTAAGACGTTTGGTGATTGGCTACTTTGGGATAACATGGTGATTGGCTAATCCATACAAAAGTTTCGTGCTCGTAAAAAGAATCCGTGCTTGTAAAAAAAAATTGTGCCTGTAAGAGAAGGAACCCCCACCCCGCATTTTCTGACACAAAATATTTTTTCACAAATACAAAGTATTTTTTTACATGTACAACTATTATATTTACAAACACAGATTTTTATTACAAGCACAAAACTTTGTTACAGAGACAAAATAGTTTTTCACGCAACGACGAAATTTTTTTACAAGCACAAAATATTTCCACGTGTACACATTTTTTTTACAAGCACAAAATATTTCTACAGGCACAGATAGTAAAGTCAGCAAATTCATTCCATACAGGTGCATCCTCACAAACACATCACTGCATATTATACGAAAAGGTTCAATGGACTTCGCTGTATTTGAGACGTAAAATTCACAGGTTAATTTTTATAGCTAAGGCTTTAATGGGCAAACTCCCCCATTATATTTGCAATCTACTGACATTTCGTCCTATCACATACAGCACACGTTCCTCAACCAAGCTCCTTCTTCAGTCCTCTAGATCATGACCAGAACTGGGGAAAACTGCCTTTTCATCCTTTGCTGCACATCTCTGGAATGAGCTGCAAAACACGTTTAACTTATGCCATGTACACACGTAGCCGGGTATTTTTAAAACCGAACATTTTCCCCCCCTCCGTTTATAAAAATGTTTTATCCACACCACCTCGTCTTCGAAAAAAATCCCTTCCACACATAACCGAACATCTGCGTTTTCAATCACATTCATAAGCATTCCAAACCTGTAGATGGTTATTTCCCCAAATCCTACCCCCTAATCACATCGCCTGTGCTCTTGGAGCAGTAGTTGGGCTTCTAAAATTAAACATGTAAATAGCACCTGCACAATAATTAACGCTTTCAAGGCATTACTCCGATCCATTACTCTTTAGCTAGCCGCACACTACGCCGATTTTCAGCGTACCGAGCCAACTGAAGTCGCGAGTCAGGCGTAAAGACTAGTTTTCGATGGTACCGACTCATCTCACAGCCGATTCGAAAAACTAATCGGGAGCCAGACTGATCGGCGAGAGTCGCTAGCAATAGCCAATCATATCTTTCGCATATAACACGTGACATCATTAAACACAATTTCTAGCGCGAGAAATACGTGTTGGTAGCACCTAATGCAGGTATATACTGTAATTCCATAGACTGAAGCTTTATCCATAGACACAGTGGGCTGGAAAGCCACTCTGCTCAAGTTGTGTGGCTGAATTCCAAATCGCTTTAACTCCCCTATATAAGTGCACTATTTAAGGTTGGGAATAATAGCTCATGCAGCCTAGATAGTGCGCTACATATTCCGTGTTGTGTCATTTGTAATTCAGCCTGCAGCATCTTCAAGTGTTGGATTTAACAGTAACGATATCCAATAGCCAATCACAAAGCTATTAAGTTGTCACGTGTCGCTTCAATCGCGACTGCACTCGTCAACAGTCGGGGGATATGTGCGTGCCCTGTCGGGAGTCGGCTCTGAAATGGGTCGGTTCGGTACCGCGTGGATCGCTGTGGTGTGCGGCTAGCTTAAGTCCATGCTTAATCTGGCTTCTGCAGTAAACAAAGGTTGCACGTTTGACGTCAGGGCAGATTTGTTGGCATTTTTTTGGCGCAGATTGTGACGTTCTAAAACGCAAAACTCCGGTTATCTCTGTCTACACGAAAAGGCATACACGGAGTTTTCAAAAATCTTCAGTTTGCCCGGAGTTTTTTTAAATATTCGTTTTTGATGTGTTTTCATGTGGATGACAGGCCAAAACGTAGAAAAATATCTTCGATTTAGCAGATACCCGGCTACGTGTGGACGGGGTCTTTGACTCCTTGCCTTCCGTAGGGTGTTTTTAAAAGTATCTTAAATGCTGTTTATATTGAACAGTGTCACTGCCTATAGGGACCTATAGGCTATCATTTTTTAAAATCTTGTTTCTGTGGCTCTCTCTAACCTTTGTTGTGTATGTGTTAGTGCGCACTTGGTGTTTGGATTGTGTATAGATGTCTTGTCTATTCTATTAATATGAAACTTTTGCTGCCGTCTTGACTAGGACTCCCTAGCAGAAGAGACATTGTGTCTCAAGCGGACCTTCCTGGTAAAATAGAGGTTAAATAAATTAAAAAATAAATATCTTATTAAAAGAAGATGTGAATTTTGCAGCTTGTGCAAAAGGTACAGTTTTAAACTTGCACAGCTTCTCAGTCAAGCTAGTTTGTGACAACGTCTCATCTCATCTCATCATCTCGAGCCGCTTTATCCTGTTCTACAGGGTCGCAGGCAAGCTGGAGCCTATCCCAGCTGACTACGGGCGAAAGGCGGGGTACACCCTGGACAAGTCACCAGGTCATCACAGGGCTTGTGACAACGTCTTGTGAAAAATGCTATACAGATAAAATTGAATTGAATTAAAGAGAATTCAGGATTGAAGTTGATAGAAGCTTCTTCTGTTAGACCTTTTTGCCTTTCGAGCACATTGCTGCAGCCGGGTGTTTTGTGTTTACATTCGTCTCAAATGAGTATCTTATCTGAACCCTATACTGCTGCATTTACTTATGTAATCATCCCTATACGTATGGTTTCATAGTAATTATTATGTAAGTTTTGACCATGACCGCCAGTGTATTTATGGAGCAAATTACAGCTCTAAACACATCTTGACATCATTCTTTATAGTTCAAGGACTGCTGCAGGTTATCCTTCTCCCTCGGCACAGACTAAGAACATGCCGCAATATTTCAAGGCAAGAGAGAAGGTATTATTAGCCTAAAGACTCATACTCTTTCCCTGCACCAGGGTTTGTCCTTTCTTTATTTGCTGAGCATGCTAAATTTGTTCCCCCAAGAGCAGATTTGGCTTTGTGAATCCCCTTCCCTTGAGCTTGTCTTTATGTCTGCAACCAGCAGCTCTGATTCCGCGAACACAGAATGAAAGGTTACATGGAAATGACCCATATACTGTACAACACTCTTTTCTATCATGTGAAGTGTGTGTAAATGTAAATGAGTCCTTTTACTTGTCTAGGTCAATTATGGCATTCATTTTTGGCATTTACACCACAGCACACTGACATCCATAAGAGGTTTTGATATGATATGATGCTCTAAACGTCTGAGTGTGATGTCTCAGGACCATTACACTCAGCTTTCTCAAGCTTTATTGTGTATGCACCATTATGTCTGTGTCCAAAATAACCATTCAGCGATGCTAAAAATGTCAGTATGCCTGAATGTCAGTACACACCGTACAAAATGTCAGTGCACAAATGTCAGTACACATCTTACATATCCGACAGTGTGTATTAACTTGCCCTTTCATTCGGACTGTCATCATCAAAGTGGCTGTACTTGAATGTTAGTGATCTTAATGTTAGTACTTAAATAGCCAAGTTGTGTGTGTGTTTGTGCTGGTGTGAAATGTGTCAAAGGTATTTGGTTGATGAACTTGTGAAATAAAATCCTGCTTCTCTTGAGATTGTGACCTCAGTCCCAACCATCCCCACAGGGACCCAAAACTCCCTGCTCCACACAACAGCTTGCACTGCTTTCCTAACATGGCCTTGTGGCACGGAAAATCAGCAAACGGCCTATTTATTTCCTTTTTCTGTTTATTTCCTTGCCATAATCGTTTAGATTTCAATTTGGCTACATTTCAATTTTAGTCATTCTTGGTTAGTTTGATTTCTCTTGAGCTTTGACATCTTCTGTGCGTCACAAAACGCTGCAAGACGGTCCACATACCACAGATAAACATGTACTGTATTTTGTATATTTATGTTGTTAATTAAGTTTAAGTGAACTTTTGTGGTCAAGGCTGCTGGCTTGAAATAATGATAAGGACTTATCTTCTTGCTGACTATAAATTTTACTCATGATGAGTAATCCTGTACAGCTCTAAACAAACAACTTTCTGATTAGACGAACCCAAGCAAGCAGCTCACAAAGATCAGGCCTGAGTTTCCCAAAAGCATCGCAGCACAAAGATCATCGTTAAATGGTAGCTCGAACAGCACAATGAACGCTCTCTCTCCGAGTTAAGATGTTCTTAGCATTAAGAGGCTTTTGGGAAACCCAAAAATATATTTTTCGATCAGTATATCGAAAAATTATATACAGCCAGAATGTTTATTTTAATTATGATAATAAGGAGTTCCTTGGCTGATTTGCCATATGCCAGTGACCAAGTGAGCAGACATCATTAATCAATCAGACAACCGCCAAGATAAAAACAATTTAATCTTTATCTAAATTACAGAGTGTTGTATGATGAGGAAAGTATGTTATACAGCTTCAGAGATTTGGCATGCTGTCCATTCTGCCTGATGATGTTTCACTTTAGTCGGAGATCACAACATGATACTTCCTCGCCACTTGCAAGTGCCGTAGTAAACGTAAAATAAAATGCTCTGGGTTGTGTATGGCGGCATGAAAATGACCTATTCCACAGTCGTGCCAGCTTCCATACTTTTACATCTGACATGCATTGCACAAGGCATAGTTTATTTTCAGATGATAACTCATTTTAACCCTTATGTTCTTAATAGGGTCATTAGTTGTATATTAGAGATAAACTAATATATCAGCAGCGGCACGGTGGTGTAGTGGTTAGCGCTGTCGCCTCACAGCAAGAAGGCTCTGGGTTCGAGCCTAGTGGCTGACGGGGACCTTTCTGTGTGGAGTTTGCATGTTCTCCCTGTGTCTGTATGGGTTTTTTCTGGGTGCTCCGGTTTCCCCCACAGTCCAAAGACACGCAGGTTAGGTTAATTGGTGGCTCTAAATTGACCGTAGGTGTGAATGGTTGTTTGTCTCTGTTGCCCCTTTTCCACCAAAGCAGTTCCAGGGCTGGTTCGGGGCCAGTGCTTAGTTTGGAACCGGGTTTTCTGTTTCCACTGACAAAGAACTGGCTCTGGGGCCAGAAAAAACGGTTCCAGGCTAGCACCAACTCTCTGCTGGGCCAGAGGAAAGAACCGCTTATGTCAGCGGGGGGGCGAAGTTGTTAAGACTGACAACAATAACAAGACCGCGAAAGATCGCCATTTTTAAGCGACGAGAAGCAGCAGCTGTACAAACGCGAAGTCATCCATTATTATTATTGTTGTTGTTGCTGCTGCTGCTTCTTCCGCGTTGTTTTTGCTTCAATATTCGCGCCAAGGTTTATGCAAACGTAGCGACGTAACTGACGTATACAGCGACGTAATGACGTATACAACGACGTAACTGACGTATACAGCGACGTAAAGATGTGTCTTCTCTTAGCACCACGAGTGATGGAAAAGCAAACTGGTTCTCAACTGGCTCGCAAGTTGAACAAGTTGTGAACCAGCACCAGCACTGGCCCCGAACCAGCCCTGGAACTGATTTGGTGGAAAAGGGGTATGTGTCAGCCCTGCAGTGATCTGGCAACTTGTCCAGGGTGTACCCTGCCTCTCAGCCATAGTCAGCTGGGATAGGCTCCAGCTTGCCTGTGACCCTGCAAAGGATAAGCGGTTACGGATAATGGATGGATGGATGGATGGATGGATGGATAATATATGAGCATAATACTTAATAAGCACTTCTTTAATCTACTTAAGAAAAAGAAACCATCAACAGCAACAAGCATTTGTCTTGTGTGTATTTGCTGTCCTAACCTCCGTGAAACAAGGTTTTAGATCAATTCATTGTATTCTTAGTCCCGGACCAAGTGAACTAGCATGTGGATGTTTCTGATGGACTGCAAAGCACTTCTGTAAGTTGCTCTGGATAAGGCCATGCACTACAGATGTAAATGTAATGATGATCCAATTTAATGGGAAATGTTTATAGTTCAGTGTCTTCAGTAATCTGATAAACTGATAATTACACATTTGTGGAAATGAAGACACTTCAGTTACAAAATATAATTTTTCTTTTATAGTGAAAAAACTAATGGAATATACTGTAGAGTATGCTGGATTAAATATAGCCCGTATGACATATAAATTATAAAATATATAAGGATATAATATATAATAATTTAAGTAATGTTTTAATTTTCATTTATAGATTTTTTTTTAAATCTGAAATATATGCACATACATTGGGACCAAAAGAAAAATTAATGCTTCTGTCTAATCAGTTTAAATTATGTCAAAAGAAAGAAAGAAAAATAAACCCTTACTGATAAATGTATCTAATAATTGCTAGCAAAATTAGTTAAGTATTCAATCATCCATCTATACCACTTATCCATTGCCAGTTGCGGGTGAGCTGGAGCCAATCCCAGCTGACTCTGGGTGAGAGGTGGGGTACACCCTGAACAGGTCACAACCTGCACTAGATTGGCAAACACAGAGAGACAGCCATTCACACTCATGGGCAATTTAGAGTAGCCAGTTGAACAAATCTGAATGTCTTTGGAATGTGGGAGGAAACCCAGACAGGCACAGAGAGAACATGCAAACTCCACACAGAAAGGCCCCAGTCAACTGACAGGTTCGAACCCAGAACCAGCTTGCTGTGAGGTGACAGTGCTAACCACTGCACCACCGTGCCACCTAGCTTTTAAATCATTAAACTGCAATTTCATCATTAAGTTAAAAGCTTAAAGTGTATTAAAGGGTTATAAGTTATACAGTAAGTGCATTCAGGGTAATAAACTTAAGATCCCAAATTGCTGTAAAAGGCTCTTGAGAAAATCACATTGGTTCACCCTGTTGGCTATGATGCATTATGAATAAGTTGTTGGAGTTTATTTCTACTGGCTAAAACATTATAACACAGAGAGAGAGAGAGAGAGAGAGAGAGAAGAGGGGGTTTACACAGAGAGAGAGAGAGAGAGAGAGAGAGAGCGAGAGGCTGATCTGGATTCTTCGCAGTCACAGACATAGCAGTCACAGGCCGTCTGGTGTTGCATTTAAGCACATGGCTAAGATTCTCTCTCTCTCTCTGTGTGTGTGTGTGTGTGTGTGTGTGTGTGTGTGTGTGTGTGTGTGTGTGTGTGTGTGTCATGCACAGGTCAGCATTTACATTTTCACTCAACACTTCTGAAGAAATGACCATCATCCAGCTAACCCAAATTAAAGAGCAACATATTGTACATTGTACACTTGTATTTTCTTTTCTCCCTAGTGTATGCTGCACTATGGGCAGTTTCACAATCAGGGTATACTTTACATATCCACAGTAGTCCAAAAATTAAACCTCAGATTTTTGTGTTTCTCTGCTGCCAAAAATCACTTTTTGAGGTGGAAATTAACTGGGCAGAATTTCAGAGCTACAGGTCACATACTGGGCGTGTTACTTGTGGTGAGAAGACAGCATATAGTGTATTTCTAAAATTGACTCACTTATACTCCACAAGACTAAGGTATACAAAGTGAAAAAGCTGTTGAAATGTTTGGGATTTTAAGTACAAATTTTCAAGTCCTGTTTGTACACGGTGGTAAATGTAATAACAACTGAAATGGTGATGATCCTTGTGGTTTTCCGGAGAGGGCACTTTTTGATGGACTTTTTGACATTTCAATGATATGGGAAGCTCTGCTGCAAATGTGTCTCACATCTATGGTGAGTGATTTCCAGAGAGGACATTTATGATGGACAAATGATCCTGCTGGAGCTACTTAATTAAAAAAAAAAATGCAACTTCCACTTAAATATCTTTCTATTGTGAATGAAGATATATGTCCCAAAATAAAACGTAGTCAGTGCTAAAAATACAATTCTGAATTGAACCAGTAAGATCTAAGTGTAATATTCAAAGTAGAATGAAATGAAATGACCACAAAGTCAAAACTGAGCCAACATTGACTCTTAGTCAAGTCAAGTCCAGTCAAGTCAACTTTATTGTCAAATATGCTATACATGCTCGACATACAGCACAGATGAAATTTCAGTCCTCTCTGACCCACGGTGCAAACAGGCAATGCAATAAATAAAATTAAAATTGAATAATTGAAAAAACAAACAAACAAACAATATAAACAGTATAAACACTCTAGATAAGAACTAGACATAGACTAAACACTCAAACAAACAAGATAAACAGTATAAACACTAGATAAGAACTAGACAAAGACTAAACACTCAGACAGTATAAACAGTATAAACAGTAGATAAGAACTAGACAGACTAAACACTCAAACAGACAATATAAACAGTATAAACACTCTAGATAAGAACTAGACAGACTAAACACTCGTATACATACATGTACACACACACACACACACACACACACACACACACACACACACACACACACACACACACGTAAATTGGTGCAAATAAATAAACAAACAGTCAAGGGCACTTGAGGTATAGCAGGTAAACATGAAATAAGCAGTATAAACAAACTAGCAGCTGTTAAGGTGAGGTAGTGCGGAATAGTGCAAATGAGCGAGGTAAAGTGAGATGTGCGGTCCCTGAGTTCATGAACGATGAGATGTATGTGTGTGTATGTGTGTTTGGGGGGGGGACTGTGAGGATGACATGTCAGATGCTGAAGGGGGGGCAAGGGGGTGTGCGAGCAGAATCTGTGGCGGGGGAAGAGGGGGGAGGAGGGGCAGAACAGGGAGGAAGTTGAACCTCCTGACCGCCTGGTGAAAGAAACTGTTCTTGAGCCTGCTGGTTTTGGCCCGGAGACTCCGCAGTCTCCTCCCCGACGGCAGCAGACTGAAGAGGCTGTGAGATGGGTGGGTGGGGTCACCTGCAATTCTGATGGTTTTGCGGGTGAGGCGGGAGTTATAAATATCCATTAGAGAAGGGAGAGAGACACCAGTGATCCTCTCAGCTGCTCTCACGATGCGCTGCAGAGTCTTGCAGCAGGACACGGTGCAGGCGCCGTACCACACGGTGATGCAGCTGGTCAGGATATTCTTGATGGTGCCTCTGTAGAAAGTGTGCATGATGGAGGCTGGGGCTCTTGCTCTCCTCAGTTTGCGGAGGAAGTACAGACGCTGTTGGGCTTTTTTGGCCAGTGATGCAGTGTTGTTGCTCCAGGACAGGTCTTCAGAGATGTGCACACCCAGAAACTTGGTGCTGCTCACCCTCTCCAATGCAGCACCGTCGATAGATAGTGGAGCATGGTGGGTGTGCTCTCTCCTGAAGTCCACAACAATCTCCTTCGTCTTCTCCATGTTCAGACGGAGATTGTTGTCCTTGCACCACATGGCCAAGCGGCTCACCTCACTCCTGTAGATTGTCTCATCGCCATTGTTGATGAGACCCACCACAGTTGTGTCATCCGCAAACTTAATGAAGAAACAAAAAAGAAAAAAAGAAAGAAAGCACAACTTTATTCATCACACACTTGTGAAATTCCTCTCTGCATTTAACCCATCTCCAGCAGTGAACACACACATGCACACACACGTGAGCAATGAGCACACACACATACCCAGAGCAGTGGGCAACCATGCTAACAGCGCCCGGGGAGCAAACATATTTATAAGAAGTTATAAGAGACATTACTGCTGTAGGTAGAGCTAGTGTCTATCCATCCATCCATCCATCCATTTTCCATAATCACTTATCCTGTGCAGAGTCACGGACAAGCTGGAGCCTATCCCAGCTGACTGTGGGCAAGAGGTGGGGTATACCCTGGACAAGTCGCAAGATCATTGCAGGGCTGACACATCGAGACAAACAACTATTCACACTCAGTCAATTTAGAGCCACCAGTTAGCCTAACCAGCATGTCTTTGGACTGTGGGGGAAACCGGAGTACCCGGAGGAAACCCATGCAGACACGGGGAAAACATGCAAGCTCCACATAGAAAGGCTCCCATCAGCCGCTGGTCTCAAACCCAGAACCTTCTTGCTGTGAGGCGACAGTGCTAACCACTACACCACCGTGCTGCCAAGAACTAGTGTGTCCCTGTAAAACAAGGGATAAGAAACTCCAACACACGCGCGCACACACAGGACCTAGTTGGTGTTATTCAAAAAGACAATCATGATTGTGAAACAGGCAGCACGGTGGTGTAGTGGTTAGCGCTGTCGCCTCACAGCAAGAAGGTCCGGGTTCGAGCCCCGTGGCCGACGAGGGCCTTTCTGTGTGGAGTTTGCATGTTCTCCCCGTGTCCGCGTGGGTTTCCTCCGGGTGCTCCGGTTTCCCCCACAGTCCAAAGACATGCAGGTTAGGCTAACTGGTGACTCTAAATTGACCGTAGGTGTGAATGTGAGTGTGAATGGTTGTCTGTGTCTATGTCAGCCCTGTGATGACCTGGCGACTTGTCCAGGGTGTACCCCGCCTTTCGCCCGTAGTCAGCTGGGATAGGCTCCAGCTTGCCTGCGATCCTGTAGAACAGGATAAAGCGGCTACAGATGATGAGATGAGACATTTCCAGCTTCACTGGCTTTACAAAAAGTTGAACAATCATCATATTCTGTCTATATTTTAGACGAAATTCAGTTTCGCTCGCTGTAGTTCATGGTAGATAATTGCACTGAAGCCACATATACAGTAGCATAGCTAATCTAACAAAGTTGTAGCTAGTTGCATTATTAACATGATCAGTATCTATAGTTCAGATAAATATGCTTCCTAATTCATGTTTATACGAAATACTCTTTAATAGAGCTAACAGTAGTGTGAAATGGACTATTCACAGGTGTGTTTGTAATCATGAGAGTAACCCCACTCCTTATCACGTCAGCTGACTTATTATTATTATGTCATTGACTTTTTAAAGTTGGTGGCACAGTGGTGTAGTGGTTAGCACTGCCGCCTCACAACAACAAGGTTCTGGGTTGGAGCCCAGCGGCCAGTGAGGGCCTTTCTGTGTGGAGTTTTCATGTTCTCGCCGTGTCTGCGTGGGTTTCCTCTGGATGCTCCGGTTTCCCCCACAGTCCAAAGACTGTGTGAATGTGAGTGTGAATGATTGTTTGTCTCTGTGTCAGCCCTGAGATGGCATGGTGATTTGTCCAGGGTGTACCCCACCTCTCACCCATAGTCAGCTGGGATAGGCTCCAGCTTGCCTGCAACCCTGTACAGGATAAGCGGTTAGATAATGGATGGATGGATTGGAAAGTTTTCATTCATTTATTCATTCATTTTCCTTCTGCTTCTCCTGTTAGGGGTCATAATAGTAACAGGCTGAGAAGGTCAGTACAGACAGAGATGTAATCCCTCCAGCGGGTCCAGTGTCTGCTTTTGGGTCTTTGTGAGTGAGACACGCGTGTTTCAGCTTCAATGGGAGCCAACCAGGGGTGCACTTTAAGTTTCCTGAATCATCTCAGTTGCTTCCTTGTGATTTTATAGGAGCAGGTTTTTTTACTCTGAGGATCTCCCAGATTGTGGCGTTCCTCAGCCAATCACAGACAGTATGTCCAGCAGCCAGAGGAACCTCATTTCTGCCTCTTGTATCTGTGACTATGTTCTTCTCCTTGTGACTATAGGTGAGAATAGGTATATAGATTGACTGACTGGTAAGCAAAGAGCTTTCTCCAAAAACTCAGATCCTGCTTCACCATCACTCCTATCCAGTTCACACATAGCAGAGAAACTCAAAAGAAACTCAAGTGCATGTTGCAGGTCTACTTTGGATGGTGCCAAGAGAAAAACATCATATGCAAATAATAGTGACATAGTTCGCCATACTGGACACCTCTTCATCCTTGGCAGTATGTTGATATCCTGTCCATGAAAACCTTAAACAAGAGGGCAGACAAGACCCAAGCTTGGTGGCGTATGACACCCATCTTAATGCCTAGAATGCAGATGTAACTCTCATTTTGCACACTGTGCACAAAATAGTATCCAAAGTAGTGTCCCTCCGTATTCTTGCAGTCCCTCTCACAACAAATGTAGGCAAACCACAAAACACACGTAGGCTGGGCTAGCATACTCCCATGACCCCTCACAATGCTGTACAAGAGTAAAATGCTGGTCCATTGTTCCTCCTGATTTCTAGCTTAAACCGTTGGTCTGAGTCAACTATAATTTGGCCTTTTTTAAAATGATAGTGACCACCATCCTAGTTTGCCAGTCTAAAGTCACTGGTGAGCCAATGCTCAATATTCAGAGGGGTCGTGGTGCAGAGAAGGGTGTGATAGGTGCCTTCATGTTGGAGGGGACTGGTCTGTTTGTGGCTTTGTAAGTGAACATCAATGTTTTAAATCTAATGTGGGCCACTGCAGGAGGCCAGTGGAAGGAATGCAGCAGTGGGGTGATGTGGAAGAGTTTGGGAAGTTTGAAAGCTAGTCTTGTAGATGTATTCTGGATCAGTTGCAAGGGTCACATGGAAATTATAAATAGAGCCATGGCTGCCCTCTGAGTTGCATGGTGCTTTACACCATACCCATGGTAAAGCATCATGCTATGGGGCTACTTCTCTTCAGCTGGGACTGGGGCTCTGTTCAAGAAGGGAATAGTGGGTAGCTCCAAATATCAGTCTGTTTTGGCACAAACTCTGCAGGCCTTTGTTAAACAGCTGAATATGAGAAGGAAAAAAAATCACCTTCCACCATAATAATGACCCAAAGTACAAATTCAAGTCAACAAAGAAATGGCTTCAGAAGAAAATCAACATTTTGGAATGGCCCCGTCAGAGCCCAGATCTAAATCCTATTGGAAACTTGTGGAAAAACTTAGAGGGCTGTGCACAGGAGATCCCCTTGCAGTTTGATCAGTCTGGACCATATTTGCAATGAAAAGTGGAATAAAATCTCCAAGTCAAGCCGTTGTAGATTCTTACCCAAAAAGACCGATTGCTGACATGCAAAAGGTGCTTTAACACTGTATTAGTTAAGGGGTGTGTTTACTGATGAAATCAGGTTTGGAGTGTTTTTTATTTTCCCCTCTTATATTTGCTTTTCACTTGAGTTTTGTTAGCCGTTATATCACATTAAAGGTTTAACAGGGGTGTGTACACTTTTTATATCAACTGTACGTTTCCAACATAAATGTCTATGAATTCCAGAGTCACACAAATCAGTATTTGTATGTGATCTCAACACAAATTTATTCCTCTCTTGTAGCTACTGATCAAATTTGTACTGAGCTAGGGACAAAAAAACATGCCTACCGTGAATGACTTCTGCTCATGGAAAATATTTTCACCAAAATATTTTTGCTTTAAACATATTTAATAACCTAAGAGGCATACTATTAAACTTCAATCTATAACTGATTGGAAATTATAAATTAAGCCATGGCTGCCCTCTGAGTTTCCCTGTAGCTGTATGAGAACAGCTGCATGGCTCAGGATATTGCATCTCCTTTTAGCTTACAGTATAGAAATATAGAAAACAGTATGTCATGAAGATTCAAGATGTGTGTATATGCTGTGTATGTATGCACCATATGTTGTGTGTGTGCGTGTATACACGTGTGCGTGCACACACACACACACACACACACACACACACACACACACACACACACACACACACACACACACACAGAGTGTGGGAAATACTGTAAGGAATATTAAGCAGACTGTCACAGGACAGACAAGTCTGAAATGTCTGTCCGTCCAAATTTCAGCCTGTCAGAATGACAGGCCAAAGGCCCGGAACAATGCTGCTGGGGGTCCGGGGCCCGCCTTGAGGTCCCAGAAGCTGAAGGGCTTTTAGATGCCTGGAGATGGCTTCTCAGCTATTTCCAGGCACATTTTTGTGATCTTCAAAGGCCAAAATTACACTACAAATTCATTGCTAATTACACTACAAATTGAATATAATTTACAAGAAAATGTCAAAAGATTCAAGAAAAACATGCTTAAAGTTCTACCCAAGAAAACAGTAGCACACACAGGTCAGTTCCATGTCTAGAAAAAAGTATGGGGGGCCAAGGATGTTCCAGTTGGTTACAAGTCAAGTCAAGTTTATTTGTATAGCGCTTTTAACAATAAACATTGTCGCAAAGCAGCTTTACAGAATTTGAACGACTTAAAACATGAGCTAATTTTCTCCGTAATCTATCCCCAATGAGCAAACCTGTGGCGACGGTGGCAAGGAAAAACTCCCTCAGACGACATGAGGAAGAAACCTCGAGAGGAACCAGACTCAAAAGGGAACCCATCCAAATTTGGCCAACAACAGACAGCATGACTATAACATTAACAGTTTTAACATGAAGTCTGGTGGCACGGTGGTGGAGTGGTTAGCGCTGTCGCCTCACAGCAAGAAGGTCCGGGTTCGAGCCCCGTGGCCGGCAAGGGCCTTTCTGTGCAGAGTTTGCATGTTCTCCCCGTGTCCGCGTGGGTTTCCTCCGGGTGCTCCGGTTTCCCCCACAGTCCAAAGACATGCAGGTTAGGTTAACTGGTGACTCTAAATTGACCGTAGGTGTGAATGGTTGTCTGTGTCTATGTGTCAGCCCTGTGATGACCTGGTGACTTGTCCAGGGTGTACCCCGCCTTTCGCCCGTAGTCAGCTGGGATAGGCTTCAGCTTGCCTGCGACCCTGTAGAACAGGATAAAGCGGCTAGAGATAATGAGATGAGATGAGACATGTATGCAGTTTCGTTGATGTTATAAACTCTTCATTGATGGAAACTTGAGTGCAAAACTGTTCATGACAACTGCAGTCCTAAAGTTAGCAAGTCAGCTGTAGTCCTCAGCCATAAAAGCATTACTGTAAGAGTCCAGACCGTCCTCCAGGTGTGACTTTCAACTGTCCTCATGGGGCCGTCCTCCACAGGAGCGATGCGATGAGACTCCAACCAGACACAGGGCACCAGGATGGATCAAGCAGGTCCGAGGAGCAGAAGAGGTCAGCATCTTGATCCCAGGACCAACATGTAACTCAGACTTACTGGTCCTCATATATAGGGACTATAACAACACTCATGAAACATTATGTCAACAATGATTTTTTTTATACTACTGTATGTTTATAATAAGCCTGTAAGAAATGTAATAATTAACAAAACAGCTATTTTTACAGAATAGAGTTAAATTTTGAGGACGAGATTCCAAGTAACTTTGTAACAAAATGACTTTTAAAATGACTCTAAACCAGACATGGTCATATCATTTGGCATTCAGACTAAAATCTGCTCTACTAGAACACAGAAAATAGAAGAAAATAAAAACTCCATTAAAATATAAATCTACATCCTACAAAGCATATGACTATGACTGACATTCTTATGATACATAAAAAATGCACATAATAATAACATAACCATTGATTGGCAGTTTGGCACTTAACATAATACTGTACTGCAGAGTTTCATGTAAACTGAACTCTTAATCAACTTGATCAATCAGATACTGTCAACCCTAAAACATGAGTTCAACTGCATCATGCAGTAAAAACAAAAATGAATACTGAATGTACAACCCCGATTCCAAAAAAGTTGGGACAAAGTACAAATTGTAAATAAAAACGGAATGCAATGATGTGGAAGTTTCAAAATTCCATATTTTATTCAGAATAGAACATAGATGACATATCAAATGTTTAAACTGAGAAAATGTATCATTTAAAGAGAAAAATTAGGTGATTTTAAATTTCATGACAACAACACATCTCAAAAAAATTGGGACAAGGCCATGTTTACCACTGTGAGACATCCCCTTTTCTCTTTACAACAGTCTGTAAACGTCTGGGGACTGAGGAGACAAGTTGCTCAAGTTTAGGGATAGGAATGTTAACCCATTCTTGTCTAATGTAGGATTCTAGTTGCTCAACTGTCTTAGGTCTTTTTTGTCGTATCTTCCGTTTTATGATGCGCCAAATGTTTTCTATGGGTGAAAGATCTGGACTGCAGGCTGGCCAGTTCAGTACCCGGACCCTTCTTCTACGCAGCCATGATGCTGTAATTGATGCAGTATGTGGTTTGGCATTGTCCTGTTGGAAAATGCAAGGTCATCCCTGAAAGAGACGTCGTCTGGATGGGAGCATATGTTGTTCTAGAACCTGGATATACCTTTCAGCATTGATGGTGTCTTTCCAGATGTGTAAGCTGCCCATGCCACACACACTAATGCAACCCCATACCATCAGAGATGCAGGCTTCTGAACTGAGCGCTGATAACAACTTGGGTCGTCCTTCTCCTCTTTAGTCTGAATGACACGGCGTCCCTGATTTCCATAAAGAACTTCAAATTTTGATTCTTCTGACCACAGAACACTTTTCCACTTTGCCACAGTCCATTTTAAATGAGCCTTGGCCCAGAGAAGACGTCTGCGCTTCTGGATCATGTTTAGATATGGCTTCTTCTTTGAACTATAGAGTTTTAGCTGGCAACAGCGGATGGCATGGTGAATTGTGTTTGTGTCCACAGATAATGTTCTCTGGAAATATTCCTGAGCCCATTTTGTGATTTCCAATCCAGAAGCATGCCTGTATGTGATGCAGTGCCGTCTAAGGGCCCGAAGATCATGGGCACCCGGTATGGTTTTCCGGCCTTGACCCTTACGCACAGAGATTCTTCCAGCTTCTCTGAATCTTTTGATGATATTATGCACTGTAGATGATGATATGTTCAAACTCTTTGCAATTTTACACTGTCGAACTCCTTTCTGATATTGCTCCACTATTTGTCGGCGCAGAATTAGGGGGATTGGTGATCCTCTTCCCATCTTTACTTCTGAGAGCCACTGCCACTCCAAGATGCTCTTTTTCTACCCAGTCATGTTAATGACCTATTGCCAATTGACCTAATGAGTTGCAATTTGGTCCTCCAGCTGTTCCTTTTTTGTACCTTTAACTTTTCCAGCCTCTTATTGCCCCTGTCCCAACTTTTTTGAGATGTGTTGCTGTCATGAAATTTCAAATGAGCCAATATTTGGCATGAAATTTCAAAATGTCTCACTTTCGACATTTGATATGTTGTCTATGTTCTATTGTGAATACGATATCAGTTTTTGAGATTTGTAAATTATTGCATTCCGTTTTTATTTACAATTTGTACTTTGTCCCAACTTTTTTGGAATCGGGGTTGTATTATTATTATTGTCTGATTTAGTGTGCCACTCAGGGAATGAGAGGTGCCTATAAATTTTGACAGGGCTAGGACCTTCGGTGGCCGAGTTATGAATTTTTAAATCCCTGCATGCACAAAGGGCTGGAGTTAGGGCTCTTGCTAAAGTTTTCTGCGATCCATGCTCATTCTTGATGTCGGATCGGGCCGAGCCTGTGCTTGTTCGAAACGTTTCAGGGAGAGGGATGTGCCTGTAAATTTTGGTGGGGCTAGGGTTATTGGTGGCAGAGTTATGAATTTTTAAAGGCTAGCTTGAGCCAGGGCTCATATTAAAGATTTCAGTGAGCCGTACGGGGATTTTGGGGGTGAATAACGGGCCGAGGCAGGGTTGTAGTGGGCCGTGCCTGTGCTGGTTCAAAAGGGCTCGGGGAGATGGAGGTGCCTGCAAATTTTGGTGGGGCTAGGACCATCGGTGGCCGAGTTATGAATGTTTAAATTCGGGCCCGCAAGGGGCCCTCATTTCACAACCCGTGTTATGACATAATGTATTTGCCCAGTGTAACATTTGGAAGAAAATGGGAAGCAGATTAAGACCCATATCCTGACAATTTTTTCATGGGCCATCCAGTTTGATGCTTTTGAAAAACAAACGGACAAATGCGAAAATTACCGGTCAATGTCTGCTGGTCTGGCCTTTTATTTATTTATATATATATATATATATATATATATATATATATATATATATATATATATATATATAAAATTTGTGTGTGAGACTTTCTATATGCAAGTGCTTAAAATATAGCATGGTAGCTGGATCTCATCACTGCCGTTTTTGCCCTAGGTACTAGTTGGTGTTTGTCTTTTGTGGCCAGTCAAGGCCAGTGTCTCTGAGGCTGACTATGTTTTGGGAATAGCAGAGACTTTCTTATCAAAAGGTTCTATTGATTTCGCTATATTTCTTGCTAGCTGTGATAAATATTAGCGTCTGCCTGTCTGTGTTACCATCCCTGATAATTCATGTGAATTGTGAAATTATTGGTGCAGAGCAAATTGTCCTCACAGTGTTATACCTTTTGTTAGATTCATAGACATAGAGTATATCTAGAGAGACCTCATAGACAGTGATCATGCCCATTAGACATGTGATGGACATTCAAAAATTAATATCAAACTGTAAAAAGAAAAAAAGGGGGGGAAAGCAGATCACGGGTGTCAGCATAGTCTCACGCACACAGATCCTCTTAGGAAAGGAAGAGTATTGAATTCTTCATTTAAAAATGCTTTGATCTCTTTTTCCCCACTCATCTAGTCATCTAGATCAGGGGTCACCAAACTTTTTTCTCTGGGGGCCACATTGTCGTTCCTGACTGTGATGGGGGGCCGGGGTCGGGTCAGCTATATCACATAGAATTGTATGACCCAGACAAATATGACCACCAGCAGGCCTCATTGTGTAGTAGAGATTACTAGCCTGGCACGGCCATCCCCACTACTATATCCCCACTACTATATCCCCACTACTATATCCCCACTACTATACCCACACTACTATACCCACACTACTATACCCACACTACTATATCCACACTACTATATCCCCACTACTATATCCACACTACTATATCCCCACTACTATACCCACACTACTATATCCACACTACTATATCCCCCACTACTATATCAACACTTGATTCCTGGCACATATTTGTTTATCTTTACTAGTGGTTTGCAAAAGTAGTAATTGAGTCTTCACACTTTGTTTTAATTTGAAATACCACAGATATTCCATTTATTTGTTTTCTAATAAAAATAACATCAAAGCTGTCAAGGTAAGAAACATCTGCCTATTTGAGGTGATTGACACTGGCAAAGATGAGTGGAAAATTATAAATTGTAGGTAGGCCTGTTGATATTATTAATAATATAAATAATAATTGTATGCAGCACTTAATAAAGGTCAAATAAATAGGCCTATAAAATAAATACATTTTAAAAAACAGTGAAATTATAATAATATGAGCAATAGATCAATAGATCACAGCAGTTGTGCTGTGTCCTGCACGTCATTGCTCTCATCCATGGCCAAAGCAAAAAACTCGAATTCTGACGCTCTCTCATTCAGCTGGTCATACATGTTGTCCCCCAAATCTTCGGTTCGCCTGGTCATAGTAGGTGCGGAGAGACTCACCGCGTTGAGCGCATCCTTCTTGTTGGGACACACCTCCTCGGCCACAGCAAGCATGCATACTTTAACAAAGTCCCCATCAGTAAACGGCTTTCCATGGGTAGCTAGTAGGTGAGCTACCTTATAGCCAGCTCGGACAGCAGCCTGGTTGATCTGGGTTTGGCGAAGGAATCCATTCTGTTGTGCAGCCAGTCTGCATTTCATCCTCCGAATCCTGTCTTCTCTTGTTTGCCCTCGCAAACTAACATACTCTTTGTGGCAGGTTTCGTAGTGACGACGCAGATTATATTCTTTGAAAACCGACACACTTTCTTTACATACAAGACAAACTGCACGGTCCTTACACTCATAGTTCGAATTACGTGGGAGCCAATGGGAGCTGAGCTCCCATTCCCTCAGGCTCCCATGAAAGAAGCAAACTTAATTTTCTGTGGAAGTCTCTCAAATACGTCATATATCACCATAATAAGCTTGAATAGCCTATATCACCATATAAATATAAATAAAACTCATTTCATTTCCGATCACCATGCAGCCATAACTTTGTATTGAATGTGTTATTAAACCGCAACATGTACGGCTGTACTTCACCACCACACCACTATGCGCGCAAACCGAAATTTGCAGCCTGCGAAATCGAATGTGAAGTTAAGTCCGAAGAAGACTTGTCCTCTATCTCACAACGATCTTCCTTTGTTTAACAATATATATAATTATATATATATATACAATATATATATATATAATTTGTTTAACTGGCTAACCAACCGGACATAGTGGTGGTGGACAAAGAGCAGAAGAGGGTGGTGGTGATAGATGTGGCGATCCCAGCTGACGCCAACATCAGGAAGAAGGAACATGAGAAACTTGAGAAGTATCAAGGGTTGAAAGAGCAGCTGGAACGGATGTGGAAGGTCAAGGGTTGCGTGGTCCCCGTGGTAGTGGGGGCACTTGGGGCAGTAACCCCCAAACTGGGAAAGTGGCTCCAGCAAATCCCAGGAACAACATCTGAAGCCTCAGTCCAGAAGAGCGCAGTCCTAGGAACATCGAAGATACTGCGCAGAACCCTCAAACTCCCAGGCCTCTGGTAGAGGACCCGAGCTTGAGGATGACATGGATACCACCCCCCCCCGCCGGGGGTGAGAAGGAGAAATATATATATATATATATATATATATATATATATATATATATATATATATGCAACACCGTGTGTGTGTGGGTGCGTGCATGCGCGCGCCTGTGTGTGAAAGCTGTGCACTGCAGTGCGCAAAAGTGCGCTGGTCCAGGAGAGCGAGTATGCATTGCTTTTTTTTTTTTTTTTTAAATAGAGACCCCCCATAGGGTCAAATTTATAATTCGAACCCTGCTTACACTGAACGAAAAAATAATCGGTGGTCCACTGTTCTTTAAAAACTCTGCACTCTGTCAGCTTTTCGCTGACCGCTAACCATTTTGCTGTCCTGAACACTGACAGTTCTCTGCGCGTGCGCTGCCTGTCACTGCTTGATTGCGAGCATATGACGAAAATTCGGAAAATATGAATAGTTCATTTTATAACTAAATATCAATTTAATTGATAAAATCAACAAAATACAAGATGCAGACATGTTATTATTTGCCGAAAAGCAATTTAAAAAAATAGGCCATGACCACTTTTGGGGATTGCCTCATAGGGCCGGTTCAAGTGATGGGGGGCAGAGGGGCTGGGGGGCCGGTCAAAGGGGGGTGGCGGGCCGGATCTGGCCCGCGGGCCGTAGTTTGGTGACCCCTGATCTAGATGAACTAACCAATATATGCTGGGAAATGTATATAGGTATGTATATTTTGTATATAAAAACACAGACACAAGTTATTTTACTGGGAAATACACCACTTGGATTTTCATACGAACTATGTCCAGGACATTGATAACTACAACTGTGACATACTTTTCAATATCCTCACTCCTAATGATATCAATGAATTGCTTTGAAAAATGTAGGTACTTTGTTTGTGAATGTGGCTATATAATAAAAAGAAACTCGCACATTGGCTTGGGCAGCACGGTGGTGTAGTGGTTAGCACTGTCGCCTCACACCAAGAAGGTTCTAGGTTTGAGCCCAGTGGCTGAACCTAGGGCTTTCTGTGTGGAGTTTGCATGTTCTCCCCATGTCTGCATGGGTTTCCTCTGGGTGCTCTGGTTTCCTCCACAGTCCAAAGACATGCAGGTTAGGCTAATTGGTGGCTCTAAATTGACTGTAGGTGTGAATGTGAGTGTGAATGGTTGTTTGTCAGCCCTGTGATGATCTGGTGACTTGTCCAGGGTGTATCCCGCCTCTCACCCATAGTCAGCCGGGATAGGCTCCAGCTTGCCCGCGACCCTGCACAGGATAAGCGGTTATGCATAATGGATGGACGGATGCATTGGCTTGAAGAAATGAAGCTTATCTTCTCATGTTGAAAAAAACTTGTATTTTTCATACGAAATACATCGCGGATCTGAGTGACACATTTCCCGATATTTCACTCCGATGATGTCACTCCCTGTGTTTTCCCGCTGACTGGATACACATTGTCAAAATGGCAAACCAGTTCAAAATTTAAAATTCTTTTGATTAACTTGCTTATTTTTTTGTGGATGTGTTGATATAATAAAAAGAATATTACACGGTGGCGTGAAGATATGAAGTTTATCATTTATCTTCTTGTGTTGAAAAATATTTCACTCATTCTCTCTGCTCACTCGTGAAATTATATATTCACCACTCGAAGATAAACTTCATATCTTCATACCATGTATTATATATAAGTTGTCCACTGGGCGGCACGGTGGTGTAGTGGTTAGCACTGTCACCTCACAGTAAAAAGGTCCTGGGTTCGAGCCCAACAGCCGGCGAGGGCCTTTCTGTGTGGAGTTTGCATGTTCTCCCCGTGTCTGCGTGGGTTTCCTCCGGGTGCTCCGGTTTCCCCTACAGTCCAAAGACATGCAGGTTAGGCTAATTGGCGGCTCTAAATTGACTGTAGGTGTGAATGTGAGTGTGAATGGTGGTTTGTCTCTGTGTCAGCCCTGCGACATGTGTCTGGCGACTTGTCCAGGGTGTATCCCGCCTCTCACCCATAGTCAGCTGGGATAGGCTCCAGCTTGCCTGCGACCCTGTAGGACAGGATAAACGGCTACAGATAATGGATGGATGGATGGATGGATGGATGGAAGTTGTCCACTGTAGTCAAGTTAGCTGGGTGGAGCCAGCTATTGTATCTCCAAAGCAGAAGTTTCAATTTAGCCACAAATGTTGTTTCACCGATCTTATTACACTTTGGGAAGTTTTGGCCACCATAGTCAGCGTGTTATTAACACATTTCTTTAAGAACAGTCAAGTGAACAGTATGTTAGCGTGTACTTAAATATTAAAGTATTTAAATTGATTTTTTATACATCTCCATAATTTTGATCATCTCTTGGGGATGTTTTTGTTTGTTGTTGTTGTTGTTTATATATATAAATGTAGAAATCACGCTTTGCCATTTCAAACCTGCAGATTGTCACGTCTCTCTCTCTCATACACACTTCCTCTGTCTATTTTTTCTCTTATACCCATTCGTCCCTTACTGCTCCCGCTCTACTCTCACTCCCCTTCTCCTCTCTGTTATCAGCTCAAGTATCCATTTTCCCTTGTGAGGCTCAGTTGATGTCCTCTGTGCTCTGGGGACAGATGTTGCCTTTACCATGCTTCATCAATTTATTTGGACACCTCTACCTTTAGTCTCAGCTTTTTCACTGAAAAATAACTAAAGGGTTTTTTTTTTCTTGATTAGGTACAGTGTATTGTGCAAATGTAATTGAAGACATACATGTTTGTTCTCAGCATGATTTAAATACAGTGCTGCTTTCTAATGGGAATTCTAATGCTGTTTAAACGTCTTTGTCTCAGGAGATGTGGTCTAATTATACTATTGGCTTTGTAATATGACCAAGAGCTCTTATTACTCTGGAAGAAAAGAAAAAAGTATATTTCTGCCTTTTTTTAGTGCTTCAGAGAGGAAAGTGAAGTATGGAAGTCACACCATCCTTGGGTGCCTTTTTGAGAGAAGGTTTACATGTTGTCAGCAGATAAAGTTACTGCAGGTCTTTTCCCTGACCTTCGCAGTTCAAGCTTAGCTCCTCATTGCTTTATCAGGGGTTTTTATTAGAAGGGAAAGCTTTTCTTACGGGAAAAAAACACAGCATGTTTCCAAGGCCACAGGAGGAGTCTGACTTTCAGTCTCGTACAGACACTGTCCCTGGTACAACTCCAGACATCTGTACGGGCATTTTCAGCTATCTCGATCTTATGAATATTTAGCTGAGCAACTAAATTTACATTAAAAAAAAAAAACATATAAAGAAATTGGATGGACGTTTTCTGCCCAGCAGCCCACTGAAGAGAGCAGTATGAATTTCCAAGCCAGAAGAGTCACGCTGCCCGCCATCACTCCGCTTTGCCTGCAGAAGCGGGTAGGAACACAAACACTTTCCTTTAAGCTCAAACAACGAACTAACATCTGTTTTCTGTTCTTTGGACAAAAGTGTAGCAAACCAAAACACTATCTAGCATTTGTTTGATTGCTTACATGTGCTTATTTCATCAGCTTTTCTCTAATGTTAGACATGGTTTAGACTTTGGTTTTCCTGTGTTGTGGTGTCTTTAGAAAGCTGGTCTGATGGTGGAAATCGTTATTCTGTCCACAGAGTTTCTCATGCTGGAGAGGCTGATTATGTAGGAAAGGCATTTTCATTTTTTTGGCAAAGAAACCTTTCATTCAGTTCTTCCTGCTCCTTTGATTAATCTGTATTGCTTATATAATTGAAAATGTACAGATTTGTCATATTATAGTGTTTATGAGAAGTGCTCTTTAGCATCATAAGGTTCTGTAGGCTTAGTACAGTTCATTGATTACGAGTCATCCATCCACATGCATGCACTTAGCCAAAATGCCTTGTTTCTGCTGGAAAACCAGATAATTTCACGGTCCCTCATTATGAGAAATCATCAGTGCAGATTAGAGACTAATCCAATGAGACAAGGTGCAGTGAAACAGGTTAAATTCACACACTTGTTTTGTAGCAGGGCTGGCGACAAGAAGAGCAAACCTAAAATAGCGAGTTTTGTCGAGTTTAACGTAAGGTTGTACGTCAAGTGCGTGTAAAAAATAAATAAAATAAAAATTTAAAAAATCATCCAGAGGTTAACCCCATACATTCTCAGGAACCAGTGGATCCAGATTTTTGCTCCTCACTTTCAACATCCTTTGAGACGAACAACAGAATAATAAACTAGAAAGGGTTCAAATCATGTGGAGAACGTTCAGAAGAAAGCACATGCATGGATCCAAAGTATTTCTCAGAAGTAAATGAACCATTCTAGACAATTTAACAATTATAATTTTGAGTTGTGTGTGCGTGAGAGATGTTGCAGCTGCTCAGAGATGTCAGAACTGTTTGGAAGAACTAAGAACTGTTTGGGACCCCGCCACTCATTTCGAGAACAAAAGATGGATGGATGGCAAGAGATTCAGGGAGCATTGGATAAGTGCTGGCCAGGCCAAGGCCAGTTGTCTGATTCTCAGATAAAGATGCAGCTGTGGTGCGAGAGGTCATGATAACAGAAGGCCAGACTCTAGTAAACTGGTCTATACTGTCCTGTCCTTGAGTTGAAGACTGTAAAGCAACTTTCCAGGCCAGAGTACTGCTAACCAGGAGAACACATACTGTGCTCTTCATTCGAAATCGCACACAACGTACAGTGGTGCTTGAAAGTTTGTGAACCCTTTAGAATTTTCTATATTTTTGCATAAATATGACCTAAAACACCATCAGATTTTCACACAAGTCCTAAAAGTAGATAAAGAGAACCCAGTTAAACAAATGAGACAAAAATATTATACTTGGTCATTTATTTATTGAGGAACATGATCCAATATTACATATCTGTGAGTGGCAAAAGTATGTGAACCTCTAAGATTAGCAGTTAATTTGAAGGTGAAATTAGTCAGGTGTTTTCAATCAATGGGATGACAATCAGGTGTGAGTGGGCACCCTGTTTTATTTAAAGAACAGGGATCTATCAAAGTCTGATCTTCACAACACATGTTTGTGGAAGTGTATCAACAGACATCCGACCAAGCAACTTCACCTGCAGCAACTGTAGCAGGCCGTGCGGCTCACGCATCGGCCTATACAGTCATATTAGGCACTGAAACTCGACAACTGATGGATGACCCCTGGCGCAGATCACCATGATCTTTCGAGACCAAAGGAGCCAACAACAACAATCATGGCACGAACAAAGGAGATTTCTGAGGACCTCAGAAAAAGCGTTGTTGATGCTCATCAGGCTGGGAAAGGTTACAAAGCCATCTCTAAAGAGTTTGGACTCCACCAATCCACAGTCAGACAAATTGTGTACAAATGGAGGAAATTCAAGACCATTGTTACCCCTCCCAGGAGTGGTCGACCAACAAAGATCACTCCAAGAGCAAGGCCTGTAATAGTCTGTGAGGTGACAAAGGACCCCAGGGTAACTTCTAAGCAACTGAAGGCCTCTCTCACATTGGCTAATGTTAATGTTCATGAGTCCACCATCAGGAGAACACTGAACAACAATGGTGTGCATGGCAGGGTTGCAAGGAGAAAGCCACTGCTCTCCAAAAAGAACATTGCTGCTCATCTGCAGTTTGCTAAAGATCACATGGACAAGCCAGAAGGCTATGGGGAAAATGTTTTGTGGACGGATGAGACCAAAATAGAACTTTTTGGTTTAAATGAGAAGCGTTATGTTTGGAGAAAGGAAAACACTGCATTCCAGCATAAGAACCTTATCCCACCTGTGAAACATGGTGGTGGTAGTATCATGGTTTGGGCCTGTTTTGCTGCATCTGGGCCAGGACGGCTTGACATCATTAATGGAACAATGAATTCTGAATTATACCAGCGAATTCTAAAGGAAAATGTCAGGACATCTGTCCATGAACTGAACCTCAAGAGAAGGTGGGTCATGCAGCAAGACAATGACCCTAAGCACACAAGTCGTTCTACCAAAGAATGGTTAAAGAATAATAAAGTTAATGTTTTGGAATGGCCAAGTCAAAGTCCTGACCTTAATCCAATCAAATTGTTGTGGAAGGACCTGAAGCGAGCAGTTCATGTGAGGAAACCCACCAACATCCCAGAGTTGAAGCTGTTCTGTACAGAGGAATGGGCTAAAATCTCTCCAAGGCGGTGTGCAGGACTGATCAGCAGTTACCGGAAACATTTAGTTGCAGTTATTGCTGCACAAGGGGGTCACACCAGATACTGAAAGCAAAGGTTCACATACTTTTGCCACTCACAGATATGTAATATTGGATCATTTTCCTCAATAAATAAATGATCAAGTATAATATTTTTGTCTCATTTGTTTAACTGGGTTCTCTTTATCTACTTTTAGGACTTGTATGAAAATCTGATGATATTTTAGGTCATATTTATGCAGAAATATAGAAAATTCTAAAGGGTTCACAAACTTTCAAGCACCACTGTACACACAGTTCTGCAGTGTGCAGGGTTAAATGCCAATTCTACCACTTTAAGTAACAACATGTTTTCAATTTGTAACCCCTTAAATTCTCAGGCTTACTTTCCTCATGCTTAGAATGTAAGTAAGTCTCATCTCTCATCTCATCTCATTTCATTATCTCTAGCCGCTTTATCCTGTTCTACAGGGTCGCAGGCAAGCTGGAGCCTATCCCAGCTGACTACGGGCAAAAGGCGGGGTACACCCTGGATAGGTCGCCAGGTCATCACAGGGCTGACACATAGACACAGACAACCATTCACACCTACGGTCAATTTAGAGTCACCAGTTAACCTAACCTGCATGTCTTTGGGGGAAACCGGAGCACCCGGAGGAAACCCACGCGGACAACATGCAAACTCCACACAGAAAGGCCCTTGCCGGCCCCGGGGCTCGAACCCAGGACCTTCTTGCTGTGAGGCGACAGCACTAACCACTACACCACCGTGCCGCCCCAGAATGTAAGTAAGTAAATAAATAAATAAAATAATAATAAATCGATAAAAGATGTCAATTTTGAAACTGATCTGAACATGCAAATTCATTCATTCATTCTCCAAACCATCTCTTACTTTCGGTATACAGTCAGGTTCAAGTTGGAAAACACAGAACTTTCAGGACACAAAAAGTTTGTCCTCTATCACATTCATCTCAAGAAGCTGAATAGAATATTTTATCCATTTGAAAGAAAAAATAGAAAAGAATGTGCTTGGGTTTCTTCACAGATACATCACTCGCTGAATGATTACCACTGAAAATATTTTGGTTCTAAAATTCCCTTTCACAAAATGGACAGATGATATTAAATAATGCACCAGTGTCCATCAGGAGAAGTGAGACAGGCTTGTTTTTCTGAAGAAAAAAGAAAACACCATGAAAGATATGGCTCTTTTATTCCACTGTTCTCTGAAGAATGGAAAGCTTGTGCAGTGTTTGTGTTTTGTTAAGGCACTATACACCCCTTCGGCAAGATTCCCTCTTAATAAATACATTTATAAAAGGTTTGTAAAACAGCAATACCTCCACGGGACCTAATTAGGAACTGGAAAGAAAGAACAAAATTTTCATCAATGCAGTTCTTTAATTAGATTGTACGATGAGATGTGGACAGTTGGTGCATAAAGCTGTCATGGGTGTAATCAGGTTACTGCTAATCTTATTTCCTTGTTTAACTGAGCGATAGCCGGAGGGAGACAGTCTCTCAGTGTTCTACTCTCCCTAGTCATGCTCTGCTTCAAAGCTTATCTCTGCACATGGAGAGCCAGACACCCATTATACACACACTTTTTAACGCTTGACTTGGAGACTTCCTCTATCCTCTCAGGTTTTAGAATATGCTGAATGGAGCAGCTGACGGAGCTCTGCATGTGTGCCTCCATTTGTGCTTGACGTGTATGAGTTCGAGGTGAATAAGGAGCAAACAAAACCCCAGACCTGACTTGTGCCCAACTTTCATTCTCATTTACCTTTCAGTAGAAAGGAAACAGACTGTAGACATACTTTTACATTTGTTAGCTACTAAATCGATAAACAGAAAATGAATTCATCTTAGATAGAATTTGTAATACATTTTAACGTGGAGAGCGACTAGCCAACACTCTTGAAAGAATGAGAGAGAAAAAAAGAGACAGAATGAGTGATATGAGTAATTCATGAGGTTGTTGAACTAAAAGAAAATTGGAAAAAAAAGAGAGAATTTAGGAAACAAATACAAACTTGATCAAAGTTATATGTAAAAAAATAATCTGAAGCCCTGTGTGTGTGTACATGAGAGAGAGAGAGAGAGAGAGAGAGAGAGTATAGACACTACCGAATTCAGGTCTTTGTGCCAAGTGATAGCACTCAGCAAAGCTTGCACTGGCCTTACAGATGTTCTATCTGCACTCTGATTTTCTCTCTCTCTCTCTCTCTCTCTCTCTCTCTCTCTCTCTCGCATGCACGCAAGCCCCTAAATCCTAAAGGCCTAAAGTTGCATGAAAAAAAAAGAAATTAAAAATCACAAACTACAAATGTCATATAAAATTAAGTCTTCGTCAAAACATCTCAGCGTTACACCAGACACATGTTCTCTAACAAGCAGCATTTGAGTACATTTTTGGACTGTTTCTTTTTTAGTTTTTGTTTTTTTCTCCTTCATCTGTCCTCAAAATTGAGAGGACAGCTCACTCAGGGATGCCAAATAAGGACACAGTGAGAAAGCTGAGCCTCTGCACAGTGCTGCATGTATATTTAAGTATCTAATCAAAGAAGAGTGAACCGTGGCCACAGATGTGCGTGTTCTCAGTGAGGGAGAAATGGCCATTGGAGTTCCCCATATACAGTATCGAGAAAGTGCACAGTAGACAACTACAACTTCAAAACTAGGTTTGATCCCGGCTCATGAAAGGACTGCTCTTTCTGTCATAATCAGAAACTCACTGTTTTACCAGTTTGCAACGATGCACCCCAAATAACCACTTGTAAAATACAGGGTGTCTCAAAAAAATGTACTCACACTTTGAATGACGAGAAAACCTTTATTTATGAACATAGAGTGAAATGGAATAGCTTCGAATACAGAAGACAAATGTAATCGAAGAATCATGTTCGCAAATGTTCAAATTGATGACCATTATTGTCCAGACAATGCTGATAACGCGCACCAAGGGATTCGCAAACGTCATGAAACAGGTCATTAGGAATATCGCGACATTGTCTTTCAATTTCCAATTTCAATGCATCAATTGTTCTTGGTTTGGTGCGATAATTTCCTGCCATGCTGTGATTAATTAATTACACCTGCAACACAAAAAAGGCAGCATGTTAGGGACAGTTAAAGTGTGAGTACATTTTTTTGAGACACCCTGTAATCATGTCATGGAAGCTGTTTTAACTGTACGGATGCTTCCTGTGACACTAAAGAGGAGAGGAGCGTCATGATTTAATGCAGTGTAAATTTGGTCTATGGACTAGATGTTTGGAAGTGCCATGTTTGCAGCTCTGTCTGATCCCAATGCAAGACAACACCCCTGTAGCAGTGGTGGCTGTGCAGGAAGTAAAGGCACTTTTGGGTTTTGATCAAGTCAGCACTGATTAGAATCTTTGCCAGACTCTGAAGGAATTGCAGTTGTATAAATCCAAAGACACCTTGTCTGTTGGTGTTTCTAAACACTTAGTGTTTAAAAAGTAAATTCTATTTAGTGATAAGGCTCGATTTAGAGACAAGGGGTGAGGATTGGTGGGTGCTAACACTTTCTAGTGCCTTGCAGATTTCACTTTACTTTGGTAAAGGAACATGAGTAGCAGTTGATGCTGGTTTAGACCTGTGATGTAAAGTCCTAAGGTGATCACTTCAAAAAGTATGATCTTAAATAAGTAAGTAAGCAAGTAAGTAAGTAAGTAAGATCACTTCAAAAAGGATCTTCAAAAAAAAAAGTTAAAGTCCCTCCCATGCCAGGACCTGGTCTTCCCAGTCAGTCTCCCATCCCAGTACTAATCAGGCCCTTAAGGCACATTGGGTAGCACTGATCTCCACTTCTATAGCCCTTGGCCTCTCACCTATTATATAGCTAGGGTTACAATGGGGGGCTGGTCCTTTGGTAACCGCAAGAGTTTGACTCCCCACTCATATCTGTATTGCAGCATGCCTTGCCAGATGGCAGTAGGTACCATTTTTATGACGGTCTTTGGTATGACCCAACCGTGAGTAGAACTCATGATCTCCCAGTCAAGAGGCAGACATGCTAACCACTAGGCCAGCTCACGGTAAAAAGGATCTTCACTTTTGCAAAAATAATTTTTACAATCTCAATGGTGTGTCCAAAACAAGTAGCTGCCTTAATAATTCGGTTGACTCAAGTGTCAGATGTTTGTTAACTCCGAAAGGGGCAGTAAGAAGAAGAAGCCTTTATTTGTCACATGCACACTCAAACACAGTGAAATTTGTCCTCTGCATTTAACCCATCTGAAGCAGTGAACACACACATGTACCCCGAGCAGTGGGCAGCTATGCTACAGTGCCCAGGGAGCAGTTGGGGGTTAGGTACCTTGCTCAAGGGCACTTTACCCCAAAGCCGCCCCATGTTAACCTAACCACATGTCTTTGAACTGTGGGGGAAACCGGAGCTTTCTCCACTCCACACAGAAAAGCCCCCGTCAGCTGCTGGGCTTGAACTCAGAACCTTCTTGCTGTGAGGCAACAGTGCTAACCACTGCACTACCATGCCGTAAATATTTTTGTAATGGCGTACATCACAGAATTACCAAGATATAGTAGTTCAGCCTGTTTTAGATGGGAGAGTTCATTATATTATTCTATATAGGGCTTGGGAAGAGACGGCATGTTGTGCTGTATTATGAGATTAATACATTTTTGAGGTTAATTCTTTATTTACATGCTACAAGCACATTCCCAGGCGCTGTAAGAGCTGAAAGAAACTTCAGTTTAATTGTGACTTCTTTTTTTATTTTTTTTGACTCGTGCTTGAAATGAAGGAGATGGGGATGCATTGCAACAAACTCGAGAGGAATGCATAGCAAAGTTGTATGGATAAAATTTGTCTTGGCATGGAGGCATGTGAACTCCTCAAGAGAGTGGAATGATCTGCACTGCCTCTATAAGCTAATGTTATAGTTACAGTGCCATAATTGTTCTCCACAGCGATTTCATTAATGACAGTTGAAATGAGTATATAAGCAGAAACATTGCTTCCCTTGTTTCCCCTCCACATAGGCAATCAGTATAATCGTAGTCCATTGACGATTTTTTTTTTTTAATGATTACTCTTATGGGTGCTGCTGTGGCAGTTTATAGCACAACAATATCTTCTTATTATAGTGACTCAAACACTAGTTACGCTCGCTATCTGATTAGATGACTGACTAACCCTGTCAAAATGATGGCTCACTGCATCAAGACATCACATTCCCAAGCCCGATTACAGGCTGTAACAGATGCTGTCGATTGGCTCTGATTAACGGGCAGAAGGGAAGGCCATTCCTCCCACTCTGAGAGCAGGTTCTCTTCAACTCTCAGTCACAGCTGGTTTTGGCTTCGCCAAGATTCAAAGTCATGAGCTCTCAATGATGGAGTGACTACAAATCACTGCTCCACCAAAGATACTGACAATGTTAGTGTTTTGTAGCTTCAAATGATCTGTAAGACTGGAGGGAATAAAATAATTACATAATCATTGGAGATAATAGGCCTAATGTTCTGTGACTACACAATCTGTTTATTGTCAGAAATAAGATCTTAAGGCGTTTGTGCACAAACTGATCCGTGTTTCCTTCTGTGTTGGTGCCATTTTTCTCTTTTGTTGTATTTTAGACTATGGGATGTGTAGGACACATTAAATGTTTGCGCCCTTCAAAGGTTTGCTAGATGGCATTATCGCATCGAGAACTACTATATGCACAAGTTCAATCTGGACATGAAATTGTCGATCACTGCCGATTAGTAAAATGAAGGGACTCTTTTTTTTTTTTGTGAAAGTTAAGAATATCAGAGCGACAACGGCAGCACATCTGTGTGTTTTTGTCATAAGCATGAATTGTGTATGTGATCTATTCGTTGTCACCTCATCACCCTGTAGACTGATATTACTATGAGTATAAATAATAAACAGCCTTTAACTGAGCCTTGATTGGACAAACTAACACCGGGACAATAGTCTCTCTCTCCCCCTCCCACCCATCCACCATGCTTTCTCTCCTGACATTTTGTCTCATGTCTCTTGACCCCTCTCCTTACTTTACTTCCCTTCCCCCCCATCTTTCCCAAACCACCTTTTTATAACTTTGCACAAAGTTGACCTAAACTAAAATTACATTTAAGCAACATGGTCATAACGGGTGCAACTCCCATGCTGGGCATTATAGACAGGGCAGGGGATAGGGTTGATCTTGGCCATGGGAAAAGCTAGGTGAAGCGAGCCTTGTGACTTTTTTTTTTTTCTTCTATCCCTTCTCCACTCCACCTCCTTTTTCCTAGCTCCCTTCTCTCTGCACTATCCTTCTCTACTCCCCTCTCTGGTGGTGGTGAGGGGTGGGCGGAGCTTGTCCTGGTATGGGGTGGGCAGGGCTTACCCCTGGAGGCTGCAGTTAGTGAGAGATGGCAGGTGATTGGGCAGAGTTTGGGTGACATACAGCAGGAGAGGCAGGAAGTACTGAATCTCGGAGCCTGTTCTCTTAATTACCTCATTTCAGTTCAGCTGCAGAGAGAGAGAGAGAGAGAGAGAGAGGAAGGAGAACGTCTGGGAAAGACAGAGAGGAGAGAGTAAGGGACAGGAGGAGGAGAACAAGAGAGACAGCGAGAGAAAAAAATAGTAGGAGAGAGCTGCTGCTCCCTCAGTACATGCATGTTTCTATGTTTCACCTAAAATCCTGCTCCTACAATGCTGTGTACTCAGCCTTACCTAAACTGCAGAGCTAGCCCCAAATCACAGCTCTGCTTGCCATCTAATACGGGGGTAAGTTATGCTAAAATACAGATTTTCTGATGTGTTTTTCTGCATGCATATGTGTGTTTGTGGTTGATGCCTTGCAGAAGGGGCTAAAACACTCCTCTCTTTCTGTAAGGGATAATTTGAGCTATCATTGATAGCTGTTCTAAACTTAATCTGGACCGAAGGGACTCCGATTTGGCGATAATACGCCCTGCTTGTTCTGGTGTTCCTTTTGGAGAGTGCGAGACTAGGAACTGTGAAGCAAGTGAAAGGGAACATTCATGATCTGCTCCCAGTTTGCTGGCCTGGTTCTCACTGCTTCACTGTCATTCGAAATGAATGGGGTGTTGAGTGTGGAGGGCGTGAGGTGTGAGGTAGCTTGTGGTATCAAATGAGCTCCATTAATGACACAATTCTCTGCCCTTGCACAAAAGACATATAAAAAGGCATATAATTGAGTATTAGGTTCATATGTTATGTTTCTTCTGTCATTTTTGACTCCTTATCTGGATCAGTAGTCATAATTGTAGATCAAATTTCATATGGTTTCCCAATCACTACAAAATGACTCAGTCTGAAAACTTTTTTCACTGGCTAATGAATGGGTTCATGTGTGGAAGGTGATCAAAGTATACAGCGAGGACAACAGCAGTCGAGCCGTGGAGGTCCCCAGTGACATCACTGCCCGGGATATCTGCCAGCTGTTCATTCTGAAGAACCACTGCATCGATGACCACAGCTGGACGTTGATTGAGCACCTTGCTCATCTGGGTATTGGTAAGTGCATCCATATGTGCCCCGATAATGCCTGAAAACTAATTTATCTTTAATGGAGCATAATGGTATCACTGTTTCATGCTTTGTTTTACGAGTCTTGATATTCTGGCTTTCGTGCACCATCACCCTTTGGCTATAACTGTAATGTAACAGAACCCACTACAAGAAATATAGCCTCTTTGTGCCTAGCTCTAAGTCGTCTGATTTAGTCACATGATGTGGAATTCCAAGTGTTGGTCTTTTGGAGACCGATTTTATCTAGTCTTGAACAAAACACTATCAGTAGTGATTGCGCTTTGAATCCCACTTTATGACGTCATCGGCTATTTTTGCAACTAGGCCTAATCTGTTTCAGAGTTAAAGTCTAAACAGATCTGCCATGTAAAGCACCACAGACACTGTCCTTGTTTTTAAACCAATCAGGAAGATATTTTTCTTCATATGTTATATCACGTTCTTGAATCTTGAATGCAATGGAGCAATGCATTGAAATTATCCAAATCATGCAATGTCAGAAAACCACTCACATTCCAGGATTTTACTGTTGGTGATCAAATCGTACTAATTTAAAGATGGCATTACAGTTAGAGATCGGTCTTGAGATTCTCTCTCAACACTCGACAAAATGTCATTTTATGCAATTTATGCTGCCGCACATAGGCTGCAAACCCCCTATCTCTAACATGTCAGACAATACTCATTGCTTAACAGACAATGGGAAACCACCATCCTCAGACGGTATCTCATACTGCAAGACTGACGACGCATCTGAGAAAACTTGCCCAAGCAGAAAACCTCCTATAAAATCCCCCCCCCTTTTGTGGCAGGCAGGAGGATAAGCATGCTTTATGGGGTTAATGCTTTTTGAGCCTGAAGCGAACAATAAAGGTTTAATGTAGTGTCTGAGAGTGCAGACCTTACCTTCAATTAATCGATTGTGATTTGAGTAGCAAAATGTTGAAAGGCAAAAGAACTCAGCAGAGCTCTGTACTGAACAGCTTCGGCTTTGTGCTATAAGGATGAACCCTCATTCATGAAGATGTAAGTGGGAAGTGTAGGAGTTATGGAGAACAGAAATAATACAAGAAGATAGTTGGGTATAAAAATCCATCACAGAGAAAAAACAGATAGTGAACAGACAGGATGTATTAGCTTGGAAGAGAATGTTTCAACTTTGAGCTTTCTCAGAAACTTCAGTTTTTACATAATTACATTTTAAAGGACATTTTAATTGACTGGAGATTAAGGCTCTACATTTGCATTTATACTGGGCACGAGGAAGGAATACACCCTGATTGGCATGCCAGTTCATCACATGGCATGGTTTCGGAGTTAAATGGATAGGAAAAAGCTGTGTCCATTTGTACATGGTTTACGTTTTTGGACTACTCTTGCGGTTACAAACTGAAGTGAATTCAGGAATGGTTGATTATAGAGGGAGGACTGGAGCCAAGAGGAGCAGGGAGCTCAAATATGTGCTCTTCCTTCAGTATTTACATGGCAAAGCAGAAGAGTTTGACACAGTGAAGAGAATTTCAAACTCATCAAGTTCATCTTTGGCTGATACAGAGGTGACAGTGAAATAAGAGTAGAAGAAGGGAAGGTGAGCATGACTGTGAAACCTGGGGGGAAGCTAGTCATGTTCATGATACTTGGAATAACTGAGAAATGGATATCATCAGAAAGTCAAGACGGAGGAACAGTGAAGTCTGTAAACCGTGAGAATGATTGATTGGTGAGATAAATGGATTTTGGAAGGAATAATGAATGAGTGTTACAAGTAGGGTTCGGAATAAGAAATGTTCGTGGGGGAGTGCAGAATAATCTAGCTAAGAAGAGGCATGGTGTTTCTTCCAAATAAAAGTAATATTCAGTTCCAATGGGCAGGAAGTGGTTAACATCACTGGCAGTGACTTCTGCTGGTGTAGGCTACCTTCCACTCAGGAATATTCCTCAACACATTTCTTCACACCATTGCATAATTCAACCATCTGTTCCTTCCATCCTCTTATTCAGTCCATGTATTTCTTTCCTCAATGTACCCCCATTATGCAGCTATCATTTCTGCTGCTTCATAATGATTACACATTTCTTCTGTCCTTTTCCTCCTTTCCTGGGTATATTTTTATTGAAGTCGCTGAGCCTTAACTAGCACTTACTGACCTGATTGAATGCCGTCATTGAAACAGCATGTTTCTTGAAACCTATCTCTCTTTTTTTTTTTTAAATCATTGACCCTAAGACCTGCTAATGTAATTTGTACCATTAATGTATGATTAGTGCCATAATGAGCCCAGTTGTGGCTAACAGGCTTTTACCTAAAGGAATCTGATTTAAAAGGTAGTTTAGATTAAATTATTTAGTTTCTGATGCATGATATTTCTATTAGTGGTGGACAATAATTGGAGAGCGAATGACCTAAACAGCGGGACTTGTCTTCATATAATGCACATGGAACAATTAAATGCTGAGTGCATTTCCTGATGGTTTGTCATGTCAGCCCTTAGCAATGCTGCTTGCCTGTAGTATTTTTAACCAATGAGACAAGAATATCCTCACTTGCTCTATTGCTGAACCAAAGGTCTAAATAGAAATAATTTATAAAAGAACTGCCAAAATAAATTCATGCAGTAGGGTGACAAAGGAAAAAACAGTGCCACTGTTATGCTGTTGGGGGTGTAAGCTTCACTTTGAGGGAAGGGTCACTTAATACAAAGTTCTTCTGACCGATAACCTTCATCTTCTGATGAAACATTTCTTTTCTGATGGGAGTGGTCTCTTCCAGGATGATAATGTCCCCATTCTTCATGTTGGTTCTTTCACTAATTTGTCATTCCAATATGTGCGCAATACAGGCCTAACCGTTCAAATTATGGCAACAACAAGTACACTCTCAGAAAATAAAGTACATTATTGTACCTTTAGGGGTACAACGGCTTGTCACTGGGGCAGTACCCTCTAAGGTATTTATTTGTACCCTTTAAATACTGCTAGGGAACATATATGTAACTTTTTGGCCTTAAAAAGGTACACATAGTTACCTTGAAGTCCAGTAATGAGCCTTAGGGGGTACATTAGTGTAGATTGTACCTTGGGGGGACAGAAATGGACTCCTACTGCACCCCTTTTTCTAACAGCGTAGTTTAATTTATATATATCGCCTTTCACCAATCCAAAGACACTTTACAGAATAATGGCACTATAGAAAGGGAAACGAATCAACCAAAAGAAAACATAACATAACAGATAGGAGACCCAGAAAAGGAAAAAACAAAATGACAATTTCCATGAGCATAATGATAACAGACCAGCTCAAAGCATTGAAAAAGATAGACCAGTCAGTGATCAGGAGAACAGGAATAGCAGAGAGAAAGAAGAGATAAGATTTGAGACGAGTCTTGAATCTGGGAAGAGATGAACAATCCCAAAGACACTGAGGGAGAGAATTCCACAGCTTGGGGGCTGCAACCCTAAATGCCCTGGAACCCATGGTGGATAATTTAAATTTGTGGACAGACAACAGGCCAGAAGATGATCCGAGACTGTGAATGGGACAGTAGGGTTGAAGTAATTCTATTAGATATTGAGGAGTGTAGCTATGGAGTGCTTTAAATGTAAACAGAATAAGTTTAGACTGAATGCGATCTAGAACAGGGAGCCAGTGGAGGTTCTGGAGGATAGGGGTAATGTGTGCCGAGTGTTTAGTATGGCTGAGGACTCTGGCTGCAAACAAACAAACTAGCTCATGCTACTAATGTAATAAACAGGTATTACTTTAGGGAAACTGGAAAACTTGCTGGTTAAATGTGTAATAATAATAATAATAATAGTTTAATATCAGAGTTTCCACAAATATGGCTCTTCACCTGATATAAAAGCTAAATATACAGACTCTACTAATATTAAAAATCCTAAATACTAATTGTTAAAACTTGTAATACTAAGTATAAAAGATATAAGAATTTCCTAGCCTGAAATACAAAAAAAAAAAAGAAAAAAAAAACCCTTAAAGGAACAGTCCACCGTATTTCCATAATGAAATATGCTCTTATCTGAATTGAGACGAGCTGCTCCGTACCTATCCAAGCTTTGCGCGACCTCCCAGTCAGTCAGACGCGCTGTCACTCCTGTTAGCAATGTAGCTAGGCTCAGCATGGCCAATGGTATTTTTTGGGGCTGTAGTTAGATGCGACCAAACTCTTCCGCGTTTTTCCTGTTTACATAGGTTTATATGACCAGTGATATGAAACAAGTTCAGTTACACAAATTGAAACGTAGCGATTTTCTATGCTATGGAAAGTCCGCACTATAACGACAGGCGTACTAACACCTTCTGCGCGCTTCGGCAGCGCATTGATACGGAGCTCAGATATCAGTGCGCTGCCGAAGCGCGCAGAAAGTGTTAGTACGCCTGTCATTATAGTGCGGACTTTCCATAGCATAGAAAATCGCTACGTTTCAATTTGTGTAACTGAACTTGTTTCATATCACTGGTCATATAAACCTATGTAAACAGGAAAAACGCGGAAGAGTTTGGTCGCATCTAACTACAGCCCCAAAAAATACCGTTGGCCATACTGAGCCTAGCTACATTGCTAACAGGAGTGACAGCGCGTCTGACTGCATCTGACTGACTGGGAGGTCGCGCAAAGCTCGGAGAGGTACGGAGCAGCTCGTCTCAATTCAGATAAGAGCATATTTCATTATGGAAATACGGTGGACTGTTCCTTTAATACTAAATATTAGAGATATATGAGAAATAAGTCAAATTTGAAACTTGAGCAATACTAGGATACTAATAGAGGAAAAATTATCTGAGACAAAGTGAAGGAATTAAGCGATATGATTTACCTAATTGATACACAAAAAGTGTAAATATAACAGTGATAGTATAATGAGGAGGGGATAAAAGGGAAAGTTTATCAGGGTGCACATCAGTGGCAGATGTTTAAGATGTAAAGGACACTGGAAAATACACAATAAGCCAAATGAACCATGCTGACTGCTGTTAGGCTTTGTGCTGCTAGATAGTGATATCTTATTGAAAACAACATGAAGCTTAAATGAAGTGTAAGAGTCAATAACTCTAGACATCACTGGGAAATTTGTTACATTTTGTCAAATCAGTTTCACAATAATGATGTTATGATCCATAACAGTGTTTTGGATACAAAATTGTATTGCATTCTGATTTATTGTTGCATGAGTCATAGGCTTTTTTAAATGCCTGGGTTTCTAAGACAGTATTAAACAGATTTACAATAAATATTAAATCTTGCATAGCGTATTAATGAAACAATATGTACCTATTTAAAAAAAAAAAAGACTGCTTGAGCTCATATGGTTTTGTGATAAAAAAAAGCTGGGCAGAATGATGGATTCATGTGTCCCTAGTAACAGCTCAAGCACTCCATCTTACTTTAGGTCTTGCATGATTGTCATTCTCTTAATACTTTCTGCAAGTGCTACAAGTACATTCCAACACAAGCTCTCCAGAATGCATAAAATGCTGATCAGACATTCCACAGCCTGCTACTGGCAGAAGCTTTTACCCGTCCACAGATCAGCGAAGAGTAGAAATACCCTGTGCCTCACAGCAGGAGATCACAGATACCCAGAGAAACACCCAGGATGCCAGTGCATTTTGATGAGGCTCGCCAGCCCTGATTGCACTTATGCTATGGGAATTAATTAGTCTTGAATATCATCATCATTTCCACTCTTCCAGATGGCTTGCTTTAAATAGCCGCTTTCCATTCATTCGTTAACCATTCGTTTGGATTTCAAATAACTGAATAATGTTTAATGATGAAGTGAAGCAATGCAGTGGACTCAGTCAGCTTCCCCTGACTCCCTGCACTTCACACTCATTATAATCAAAGATTACTCATTGACAAAGGATTTAAAAAAAAAAAAGAAAGGAAAAACTTTGTTAAAAATTTATTTTTCAAGCCCACATTAGCTGATGGTTGGACTATGTCAAAATCTAAACAGTGAAGGTGCTCATAAAATACAGTGCTCTCATAATAATTTACTTTATTGAAGTGTGTGTGCGTGAGTGTAGAGAGAAAGAGAGAGATAAGTATGCAAATGTACATAAGTGTATTTTTCTTTTCCCTTTATTCTTCACTGTGTCTTTTCTTGTATTGCTTTCAGAAAGAATCATAGAAGACCATGAATCAGTCTTGGAAGTACAGTCTAACTGGGGCATGGACTCAGACAGCCGCCTGTATTTCAGGAAGAATTATGCCAAATATGAATTCTTCAAGAAACCTCTGGTGTGTGGTGTGTTTGTTGTGTGCATTGTTCTTACACACACAAAAAAAAAGGCAGTATGTGCTGTCTAGGTGTAATGTATAACAGACTGGCAGAGTAGCAGAAATGCAACACAAGGTTTCTTTCTAATTTTATAATCCCTGCACAAAATAAGCAATTTATATCCACTCTGATATCCCAATCGTCAGGCCTTTGAGGCCTGCGCTTCTCTGGACAACCAGAGACTCGAGTCAATTACCAGTCTTATTAGTAGTGATTTGTTTAAAGGGCTTCTCTCGAGTTTAAAGAGAGGCATGGACTTTTTACAGCTGTGTTTGACTTGCATCTGCCTTTGATCAGTCGACTTAGAGAGGATTATTCCTTCCAGAAAGGTTTAGGAGAGAGTTTTAGGATGAGTTATAGAGGTGACTCAAGTTTTAGGACACAGGCCATGCAAATCTTTCGAGTCTGTTACTCCTTCAGAGTCTTTACTAATCTTTAGTAAGATGTTTTCCTCATGTTAACAGGATTTTTTTCCAGAAAACATGGTGTCTATATCGAGTGAAGCCAATGGCCTCATGAACCACTCACAGCTTATCCAGGTATCAACTTTCAGCAGTCTCATTGTTCCCACATCTCGATTTTAACACCTTCAAGTTCCAAAATATTATTGTTATTTATCTTAAAGCATATTATTCTGTAAATATTATAAGGGTAATTCCATGATTAGGGTGCCCACTAATACGAGGGTAAGTCAGAAAGTTCTAAGACAGATGTTATCATTTCAAAAGGTGTGAAAGACATCCCCCAGAATTCTACAAAGAAGGAATTCTCCGACGGAAACACCGCTTGCAGAAGTGTTTAGACTTAAATGGAGGATATGTAGAGAAATAGTTTTGTTATTTTCATGATTAAAGATTTTTTTCAATTTGTCTTAGAACTTTTTGACTTGCCCTCGTATGCACCCCACGATATATTTATCAACATGTAGGTAAAGTAAAGGTAAAATATATTTTAAACATAAATGTCCTTCACAATAACCTATGCACATGTTTCAGATAAATAACTTGGAACGTTAATAAATTTAAACAAAATCTACCTTCAGATAGCAGCATTAGAAAACAGTTTGTGCCTGTCCTAACCCCATTAGACTACTTCAAAAATATGATTTTCACAGTAATGTGTGAATCCATTTAACATCTTATGGTTGAAGCATCCATTTCCATGAGTCATCCATTATAGCTTAAGAACCATTGTACATTTTAGTGTCCCATAATATTCACTTAAGCCCGTTACCTAAATATATTCAGCCCATGAAATATTTATCACAGTTCAACAGGAAGTTGCATTATTTAAATTTCCTGAAGATCATGGCAAGAGGAAAAGTACAATCTCACATTTTATCTCCTTTATTTCAGTTCTGCTGTCTGACTAATGAAGTCAATTTTAAGTAATTTAAATAATTAATTTTATGTAATCCATTAGAATATCCTTAATGTCCTCATGCCATAAGCATGAACGCTAGTTATCCACATTTTGTTTGCTAATTCTAAAAATAAATAAATAAATAATGATTAATAATAAAAACCCACAACCCTTTTACTCATTTAATAGCAAAATACAGTCATTGTTAAAAATGCCACCTTGTAAAAAATTATATATATATTTTTTAATGGTTAAATGCATGCTGTCTTAGATTCATTGTTGAAAAATAAAGTTTTATTACTTATTTTTTAACAGTTACAAGAGTTAAATGGCACTCCAATTTTGGAATCACCAATAGATTGTTCAGTAAATAGAGTGAAGCTTATAGGAAAGTTAGATTTCAGAGTGCAAACTGAAAAAAAGTCTAGAAGTTTAAGGGATTAACACAGGAAATTTGAAAATGAGATCTATGCATTTTTTTTTTTTTTTAATAATTTTACTATTACGTGAAGGACTGTCACATTGAAAGATGTCTGAGTGGCACTGTTTGTGTCTGTGTGCTCTTAGACATTTCTCAACTCCAGCACATGTCCTGAAATCCATGGCTTCCTCTACTCAAAAGAGCAAGGCAGGAAGTCCTGGAAGAAGTTCTATTTTGTGTTGAGAAGGTCTGGGCTGTATTTTTCCAATAAGGGCACATCAAAGGTAATTAAAAAAAAAGTCATTAATCCATTGCATGACCTGTAATTTTATACAGTGATCGCTTTGTCTCTCTTTCACATGACCCTGAAATACATACAGTATCTAAGTATGAGTGGATTGAACGTGTTCAGTTCTATAAAAGTATATAATAATACCTGCAGCTCTTAGTCCTAATCATGAATTGCACCACTTGATCTTACCGCTTAGACTCTAGAGGCAAGTAGCCTTACTTACTCAAATCACTCCTAGCTTATCCAGTCTGAGACAAATATAAGTGACGGACAGAGCTTGGTTTGATTAGCTTGCTACAGATCGTTTCAAAGCACCCTCATTCAAGCACTAATCTCCCGCAGTCCTGCTGTTAGATGTGACGGTTAGATCGAACAGCACGCCATTGTGGCCCTCGGCTGGCCAGAACTGGTCAGGTAGGATTGTGTGTGGCAGATCCTGGGACTGTGCCAGTGTCTGAACCCTTCCCACTCACCACAGGTGAAGCTTATACCTGCAATGTGCCATGCCAAGCAGTGCTGCCCTCCTTCCCTTTTTCATTTTTTTTTTTTTACAACAAAGAGTTGTTGTTAGGCGTGTAAGAGGAGCCCGCTCTCTACTAACTAATACTGCCGGGTTGCACAAAGCCGCTCTGCGTCTACTCCACGTCTTTTAACATATTCCTGCTACACATATTAAAGCTTGTTGGTTTTTGCCCGTGTAGCATTCCTTTCTCTTTTTTTCTGTCCACAGGTCTGTCAATCTCTGTCTCTTTTGTGTGTCTGTGTCTGTTATTGGCTGTTGGAAATTAGAATAGTGTAGCACATAGACAAAATGAGACAAAGGCTTGCTTTGTGTTGCTTTGCTTGGGAAAGGCTTTCTTTCTTTCCTCCCGGTCTCTCATTCTCTTCTTTTCACTTGGCTCCCTTTCGCTGTTGTTAAGATAAAGCTGTTGGCATTGCAACATGTATGCGTCTATCTTCTCTTGTACATATTACACCCTGGTTGTAATTGAGAGGGTAGCCCCATTTGAAACAGAAGAGATTGCTATATAAGCATCTTACATTGTCTGAGTTTTGCCCTTGATTTTAATCATAACATTGCAAAGTCCTTGAGAGTGTTTCCAAACACTGAATGCTTAATCCACATCTTTTAAATGGAGCTTAGATGAACCCTCAAACTAAATCCACATCATTTTAACTGGTCCAGTAATTTTAGTCCTACTACTGCAACGTAAGCCACAGTCTTAATGTCCTCCTACGCGTTAAACCCTGTCGCTGCTCTCTCAGCTTCTTCACTGTAATGTCTTAGAATAACAGAGTTAAATCACGATAGCCTGAGCTGTGCTTCTTGTGCTTCAAAAGTAGGCCTTCATCATCAAATTTGTTTTTAAACCATTATTAGGCTATTCATATTTACCTTCTGCTGTGATTTTTTTTTTCTAAATTCTTCTTATATGGTCTTTTTGAAAATTCCTAGCTTCATTCTTCTCCTCTTTGCTGCATACTTTTTGACCTCCAAGCACTCCCCAATTCGTACAAACTAGCCAGGCTTGACACGTTTTAGTACACCCTTCATTCATTTAGCATATGTCCTGACAGTGTGCTAGATGCTGGACATAGCTAACATGTTTACAGTCATCCCCCTGCTATGGCAGGCTTAGCGTTGGAGCTCAGGGATGGGGCCGAAGGAATTTAGGACACCCACCCACCCCCTCATCATCTCCACATAATCACCATCGCACACATATTTTTTGCATTAAAACTCAACTGATGTGTTGAGAGGTTTCTCTCTGTGTTTCTTCCTCACGTGTAAGGAACCCAGACATCTGCAGTTTGTTGCAGAGTTTTGTGACAGCGATGTCTACACGTTGTTATCAGCCAGAAAAACACACGGCGCTCCCACAGACTACGGGTTCTGCATAAAGGTATTTGCGAACGTTTCTTTACAACACACCCAGCTAAATCCACAAACACACAAGTTTCACATCTTCGATTGTGCAATGTTGATGTTGAATTCTATTACACATACCATCTGTGCATAGTTAGCTTTATGATATAATAACCCTAATTAAGTGTCCCATTTGTCTGTGCCTCATTGTTTAATGGGTGTTATATAAAGCTGTAATCAAACACAGTGTCTGGTGTCTTATCTCGCACCATCATTTTAGTGCCTTGAGACGCCAAAAATGATCTTAGGTCGTGGAGATATTATAAAATGTGACTATCATAAAATGATGAAGAATATGACAAGAAAATGTGTCTGTGTGATTCGGTGTGCAGCCGAGTAAGTCAAGCTCAGCTCGGGACCTCAAACTGCTGTGTGCAGATGTTGAGCAGACCAGAACCTGCTGGATCACAGCTATGCGCCTCTTCAAGGTGAAAACTCTCTTCGTCACTCTCTGGCATTCTCTTTGTTCCTTCCTCTCTCTTTTTATCTTGGTCTCTCACAGTCTTTATCTAAATGAGACATACCCTGTGTCTGAAATTGCTCCCTACTCACTATATAGGGCACTATATAGTGGGGACGCCATTTTGTAGTGCTGTCCGAAACCTTAGTGAGGATTATTTACACCCTGTATAGTGCACTCAAAGTATCCCACAATGCATCACAAAATGTAGTGTACAACGATAGTCACTAACCAAAGCAATATATCCCATTATGCATTGCGGTCACGCTGAAAGAAATCAAATTAAGTCTCAAATTTGATTTAATAAAAGGCAGCGGCAAAGAAGAAAGTATTCAGCCTTGATTTAAAAAAACTGGAAGATGCAGGTACTTTGTATTGATTAATTTGGGAAATACGCTTGGTATAATTTGTATTTGCCACAAAAATACATGCATGTGTTTATTATTTTGAAAACCCACCAGCCGACTGATCTGGCAACTTTTAATTTTGCGACAGTACTGACGCAAATACCAGCGCAACGGACTGGTGTCAACAAGCATTTTTTCATTTTACCAATGAGCTCACTATATAGTCCTCTATACAGTAATTCCCTATATAGGGAGTAGGGAGTGGTGAATGAATGAGCGATTTTGGACACGGGGATAGTCTTTATGGAGTATATCTAAAACTAAGCCATTTGAGAGGAGGAGCTTCTCAGAGTAGAATGTGCCCAGATAATGTCCTATAGTCACTCCCTGCTCAGTGGATCTTTCTTTAACTCTATAACATTACTCTAACATGGTTATATGTGTTGTAATGTGTGCAGTTTGGGATGCAGCTGTACCAAAACTTCATCCAGCCTCATCAGAAGCAGAAAAACTCTCCAATGGTAAGTTCATCTATCCATGGCTATGTCCTGAAATTGGTCAGTAGTTAGCTAAACTGCAAGTTAATGAGAGGAAATCCAATAATCAGAGTCACAGTCCAAAGCTGTGGTCAAAACGCAGTTAGAAGAAAACATAACATGATAATTCAGACTGGAAAAAAAAAGTAGGAAAAATGGAGAAAAAAACCCCCAGAGAAACCAAAGACATGGGTGCCATATACGGTAGCAATGGTAGACATGAGCAGCGCAGTCTTGAATGTCTTGATTCTATTTCAACGCTTGTTCTTGAAGCAAAGGTTTTGAAACAGTTCAAAGCGTACACTCTCTGCAGTCTCACAAACTGAACACAGCTTCCAGTGAATACCTCAATGAGAATTACTTATGCCCTTGCTGTTTGAATATGCTTATTCCAGCTATGTGTGCCTTAATCCTGTATATATTTGAAAAGGCATGCTCATGCTCAAAAAGAGTATGGAGTCCTGTCCCGTTATATACACTACTGTGTGCAAAAGTCTTAGGCACATGTAAAGAAATGCTGTAGATCGAAAGTGGCTTAAAAATAATGAAACGAAAATGTTTCAACATTAAAAAGATGCTATAAACAGCAGTAAGCCATAATAAATGAAACAAAGTCAATATTTGGTGTGAGACGACCCTTTGCTTAAAAAAAATAAATAGTAGTCTCATGTACGAGTGCAGTTTTATAAGGAAATGAGCTGTAGGTTTTACTGAGCATCTTACAGAACCAGCTGCAGTTCTTCTGGACACTTTGACTGTCACACTCGCTTCTTCATTTTGCACCAAAACCCAGCAGCCTTCATTCTGTTTTCTTTTTTAATCTGAAAAGTGCTCTCTTATGTAATATGCTGCTCAGATACAAACTTTTTTTCCCCTGTAACATTTAATTTTCTGCTGGAAAACAAACATTTGGACTCTAAAATGTTTTTGTACTGACTCGATAATGTAGAAGTCATAAAATAGAAATCTATAACAAAGTTTGTATGAAAAAAATAGGGTGCCTAAGACTTGCACAGTACTGTATATCTTACATTTGATAAAGTTCTATCTCAAACAGCATGCTGGTCTTCTTTGGCTGAAAAATGAACTCAGTAACTGTTTGGGAGTAAGTTACTTGTCATTACATGACATTAATTTTGACACAAATGTCAAAAAGCAGAAAATAAATGGATGATATTACATGGTTGCATGAAGATATGAAGTTTATCTTCGAGTAATGAATGTACATATCATGAGCGAGCGAAGCAAACGAGTGAAAATATTCTCAACGTGAGAAGATAAACTTCGTACCTTCACACCACCATGTAATGTTCTTTATATTATATGGCCATATCCACAAAAAACAAACAAACGCAAGTTTCTTAAAAGAATTTTAATTTTGAACTGGTTTGCCATTTTGACCATGTGCATCTAGGCAGTGGGAAAACACTGGGAGTGACATCATCTGAGTGAAATATCGGAAAATATGTCACTCAGATCTGTGATGTATTTCATATGAAAAATGCGAGTTTTTCAGCACGAGAAGATAAATTTCGTATCTTCAAGCCAACATATCTCATCTCATTATCTCTAGCCGCTTTATCCTTCTACAGGGTCGCAGGCAAGCTGGAGCCTATCCCAGCTGACTATGGGCGAAAGGCGGGGTACACCCTGGACAAGTCGCCAGGTCATCACAGGGCTGACACATAGACACAGACAACCATTCACACTCACACCTACGGTCAATTTAGAGTCACCAGTTAACCTAACCTGCATGTCTTTGGACTGTGGGGGAAACCAGAGCACCCGGATGAAACCCACGCGGACATGGGGAGAACATGCAAACTCCGCACAGAAGGGCCCTCGCCGGCCCCGGGGCTCGAACCCAGGACCTTCTTGCTGTGAGGCGACAGCGCTAACCACTACACCACCGTGCCGCCAAGCCAACATATGATTTTCTTTTTATTAAATAGACACATTCACAAACAAAAAGTACCCAAATTTATCAAAACAATTCATCGATTTCCTCACGAGTGACATATAGAGATTTATATCATGATTTTGGATCTCCATGTCCCGGATGTAGCTTGTATGAAAAATACAAGTGGTATATTTCACAGTAAAACCACTTGTGTTTGTGTCCAAATAACAAAAGCTTATACAATATTGGTTCACTGATCTTGTTAGTTTGACAGGTCGGTACCATTTGTTAGTGTGTGTGTGTGTGTGTGTGTGTGTGTGTGAGAGTGTGTGAGTGAGAGAGAGAGAGAGAGAGAGAGACTTATTTGGAATTGCAACCTGTGTTTTGACCTGAGAGGAATTATTTATACTGATTCCTGATTATAAGGAACACACTATGTATATTTGGACTGTCAGCTTTATTGTTAGCAGTACTGGATCATGCATTTGGAAATGACACATTTTAACCATCCTAATACTGTTTGCTTATTCTAGTAGGTCATGTCCAAAACCTGTTTCAAAACTTTGATTCGGCTCAAAGTAATTGATTCATTTTGTCTGAATGGTTCAAGCGTATCGACGTTACCATCTCTTGGGGCATAGTCAGAAATTAACTTCAGGAAAGGTTGATGAAACACACTAAAAATCACCCCACGATTTGTGTAAAAAGTGATAAACCCGACACACTTGTACATTTTGAGCCAAAGTCAGACAGCAGTAGAAACAGTCTTCTACTATCTATTGTAGTGACCCACTGCTCCGGCAGGCAGAACACAGAGGCCTCCACTATGCTATCTTCATGCAATCTTACCACGTTAATATTGTTAACAGGCGTAGGAAGTAAAATAACTTTGACAGCTAGTAATAGGGTAAAAAACTTAAAAAAAAAACAACAGATCCACCCTTTTCCTCTCTTCTTGCAGTAAACCTCCAGTACTTCATTGGTCATCACCTCAATATCCCTAGGCTCAGAGTGCAGCTTGCTGTCTTTTTTTTTTAAACAGAAATGGGAAAATACAGCTATGTTGTACAGTATGTGTGCTATGTTAACAACTTGTGAATGACCATTTGAAACTGTCATAAAATATTCCCTCCCCCCAGCCCCAGCTACGCCACCACCACCACCATTACTAGTGACGTACAGCTTCCACATACAATGCAAACACAAAGGCGAAAGACAGAGGTTTAACAGAAGCGGCTACAGATAGATAGATAGATAGATAGATAGATAGATAGATAGATAGATAGATAGATAGATAGATAGATAGATAGATAAAAGCAACAGGTGTGGCTAGTTAACTGCAATAACAACTAGAAACAAAACTCATACAAGGAAAGTGGAAGGCCAAAAGGGACGAAACAGGGCAGCCAGTATGGCAAGTGAACAGGACACACACTGGGTGGGTGTGATAGTAAATATATCAAAATAAACTGCACCTTTATATATTATGTGTTGTCGAAAGCTTAGCATACCTAAGTTCATATCCCTGCCAACTAGCATCTAGCGCTATAGCTAGCAGAAATGTAATGTATCTAATATAATGAATAATTCTAACTGGAGAGAAGCTTTGGTGGTAGTGTATTCTCTAAAATCTACCAGAACCACATGAGCATCAGTTTACATAACATCATCATTCAAAGTATTTTCTACATTTGAAAATGCAAAATTACAGACATTTAGATGCAAATAATGTACCAATTCTTTTTTTTGTCTTTTTTTTAACAATCATTAAATACACTAGATTTTATTATACTAGTATAAAATACTAGTGTATTTTAAATAGGGGTCGACCAATATGATTTTTCTGAGCCAATACCGATAATGTTTATTAGTAATCAAGGGCACCGATAACCAATATTCGGGGCCAATATTCATTTACATCAATTGGATAAATTTAACGATTTCCAAGTTTTCAATTCTTACTCAGAACTTATACAACCCTGATTCCAAAAAAGTTGGGACAAAGTACAAATTGTAAATAAAAACGGAATGTAATGATGTGGAAGTTTCAAAATTCCATATTTTATTCAGAATAGAACATAGATGACATATCAAATGCTTAAACTGAGAAAATGTATCATTTAGTGAGAAAAATTAGGTGATTTTAAATTTCATGACAACAACACATCTCAAAAAAGTTGGGACAAGGCCATGTTTCCTACTGTGAGACATCCCCTTTTCTCTTTACAACAGTCTGTAAACGTCTGGGGACTGAGGAGACAAGTTGCTCAAGTTTAGGGATAGGAATGTTAACCCATTCTTGTCTAATGTAGGATTCTAGTTGCTCAACTGTCTTAGGTCTTTTTTGTCGTATCTTCCATTTTATGATGCGCCAAATGTTTTCTATGGGTGAAAGATCTGGACTGCGGGCTGGCCAGTTCAGTACCCGGACCCTTCTTCTATGCAGCCATGATGCTGTAATTGATGCAGTATGTGGTTTGGCATTGTCATGTTGGAAAAAGCAAGGTCTTCCCTGAAAGAGACGTCGTCTGGATGGGAGCATATGTTGCTCTAGATCCTGGATATACCTTTCAGCATTGATGGTGTCTTTCCAGATGTGTAAGCTGCCCATGCCACATGCACTAATGCAACCCCATACCATCAGAGATGCAGGCTTCTGAACTGAGCGCTGATAACAACTTGGGTCGTCCTTCTCCTCTTTAGTCCGAATGACACGGCGTCCCTGATTTCCATAAAGAACTTCAAATTTTGATTCGTCTGACCACAGAACAGTTTTCCACTTTGCCACAGTCCATTTTAAATGAGCCTTGGCCCAGAGAAGACGTCTGCACTTCTGGATCGTGTTTAGATACGGCTTCTCCTTTGAACTATGGAGTTTTAGCTGGCAACAGCAGATGGCACGGTGAATTGTGTTCACAGATAATGTTCTCTGGAAATATTCCTGAGCCCATTTTGTGATTTCCAATCCAGAAGCATGCCTGTATGTGATGCAGTGCCATCTAAGGGCCCGAAGATCACGGGCACCCAGTATGGTTTTCCGGCCTTGACCCTTACGCACAGAGATTCTTCCAGATTCTCTGAATCTTTTGAGGATATTATGCACTGTAGATGATGATATGTTCAAACTCTTTGCAATTTTACACTGTCGAACTCCTTTCTGATATTGCTCCACTATTTGTCGGCGCAGAATTAGGGGGATTGGTGATCCTCTTCCCATCTTTACTTCTGAGAGCTGCTGCCACTCCAAGATGCTCTTTTTATACCCAGTCATGTTAATGACCTATTGCCAATTGACCTAATGAGTTCCAATTTGGTCCTCCAGCTGTTCCTTTTTTGTACCTTTAACTTTTCCAGTCTCTTATTGCCCCTGTCCCAACTTTTTTGAGATGTGTTGCTGTCATGAAATTTCAGATGAGCCAATATTTGGCATGAAATTTCAAAATGTCTCACTTTCGACATTTGATATGTTGTCTTTGTTCTATTGTGAATACAATATCAGTTTTTGAGATTTGTAAATTATTGCATTCTGTTTTTATTTACAATTTGTACTTTGTCCCAACTTTTTTGGAATCGGGGTTGTATTAAATGAAAATAAATAATTAAGTTATTCCACGAAATCTAGTTGTACATGAGCTGATAAGCCATGTATGACAAGATTGAGTGGAATAATTGTTTTATTCTATCCACATTCACTGGATTTTGAGAAACAGAGCACTTTTTTTAATTTTTTGCAAATTCGATTAATAAAAAGTTTATACAAAATGTCCGACAGAATCATTTCCGCTTAGAATGTACAGTAAATAAACCAGGGAAATGACAGTAGCAATTTGGGGAAAAGGCTATAATAATTCTTGAAAAATAAAAGATACATTCTTACCATGAAATACTTCCATTCCATATTTTCTTGCTTTTTTTGTATTTTGGGGGGGTTTTGTTTTCAAGTAGAGTTTTTATTTCATCCTTGGTTGGTTCAAAAACATGCTCTGCCATTTTGTTTTTCCTCTACTCACGGTGTACTGTATGAGCTGATATCCTAGTAGTAGAATAGCCAATCAGAGCGTGCGAACGCTCCTATCCAGTGAATGTGGATAGAATAATGTTTAATATTAGAACATTAAAAAAAAGTACTTTGAACAAAAACTGCAAAAAGTATACTGATGACAGTCGTCATCTCAAGGTGTGTGTGTGAGCGGGAGTGAATGAAATTATATGACAGAGTGCATTGTGCTTTTTGCCAACTGCGTTGTTCAACCTCGACATGTTCTTACCTTAACGCTTACTGTGGAAGTGAATACAGGTGCTGCTTCATCCTGTGTTTCTCACAAACCCCAAAGAGCATGTTTAATTGGATAAACTTGACATGTGGTCCACAATCCAGTAGCACTGTGGGCGGGACATAAAGACAGACTACAGTAGTGTTGGTCAGTTGTACTCGACACGTCATCTACATTTCAAGCAATTTAATAATGCTGTGGGTGGGACACTGGGCCAGACTATAGAAGTGTTTTTTTTTGTTTTGTTTTTTAAAATTGTGGTTGTATCAGATATGTGCCTACATAACACAAATGCTATCATCAGCAAGGAAAAAAGTTCAAGTTACCGATTCTGATAATTGGAAAAATGCTGAATATCAGATATATCCATGTTATGGTGTTTGGACTCAAATACGTAAGGAATAAAACATCCAGCTATAATGAATCAGCTGGCCATGATCACTCTGAAGTTGATTATTTTCCAATAACAGCATGATGTGTTTTTTGTCTTATACCACCTTAATTTACCAACAATAACATTTATTTCTCGAATATCAGCAAGCTGTATATTTTATCTATTTATGGTTACATTTAATGTTGTAGAATATCCTGTTGTGGAAGTTAGTTCCTGTTATCACTTATTTTATAGACACTATAAACAGTTATTCCCTCACAAGCTTCTCTCTTTCTCTTCCGTTTAAAGTTAATGAGAAAAAAAAGGCAGCTTGCTGTGTTATTAAGCGCAAAGTGTTCTGTTCTGTTGTGTAGACTTTCCTGTGTTTGATAACTTAAAGGAACAGCTTTACATCTGACTGTTACAAAGCACTGACTTCTTTTTCTTCCTTCGGCTACTCCCGTCAGGGGTCACCACAGTGGCTTATCATCATCCGTATATTTTGCCGCTTTTCCACTACCAACGTGGCTGAGTTGGGCTGAGCCGTGCCGTGCTGAGTTGGGCTGAGTCGAGCTGAGTGGGGCTGTTGGAGTTGCATTTCGACTACAACCGCGCTGAACCATGCTGGCTGGAAGTGGGTGGACACATTGGGTGGAGTTAGCGAAAGTGGGTGGACGTCACGTGATGTCGTTAGGCGGAGCAAACAGTGACATCAGTGATCTTTTAAGCGGTAGTCTCACGACCCGGATAGTAAACAATAAACATGGAGAACATGGAGTCGTTAGTGTTGCTGGTCTTGGTGCTGTGGCTTGTTGTCACCGACAACGTCAACAGATACTGGCAAGAGCGTATAGATGAGGCGAGGCGCATAAGGCTTCAGAAATTCTCATAATTCGTAATTATTCTTCTTCCGGGTTTACGGTGTTTACAGATCCCAGCGTGCTCGCGGGGTGTGTGTGGGCATGTGAGGACACTCCTCCTCACCAATCAGTGCACAGGGGAGTGTCTGCTCACGCCCCCAGCCCCACTCGGCTCGCTTCAGCCCTACTCCAAAACCGTGCGAGTTTTGGGTGCTGAGCAGGGCTGAAGCGAGCTGAGTCGTGCTGCTCTGAGATAGTCGAAACGCGAGCCGTGTCGGGCTGAAGTGAGCTGAAGCGAGCTGAAGTGAGCTGAAAAAGGGTAGTGGAAAAAGGCCATTTGATTTGGCATAGTATTTTACACTGGATGCCCTTCCTGACGCAACCCCAGTGGCTGGGTATTTTTGCCTAATCTGCATGTGTTTGAATTGTGGGGGAAACCGGAGCACCCGGAGGAAACCCACGCAGACACGGGGAGAACATGCAAACTCCACACAGAAAAGCCCCAGTTGGTCATGAGGTTCAAACCCGGAACCTTTTTGCTGTGAGGCGACAGTGCTAACTATTGCACCGCCATGTTACAAAGCACTGACAAAAATGCTAAATAAGCATCTCCTAATGGAAAACTTTAACTTATCAAAAATAACACACTTTTGGAGTCCATTTATGTGGAGCTTCCAGCATAAAAGTCCATGTGAATTAGCTGTTCGTATAAAAAGTATCGTATAAGAATGAACGCTATTGTAAAGCTGTGATTTGTCAGAGCTGCTGTTATAGAAACTTAATCAACAGCTTCTGAGCAATCAAGAATTCAGTTGTGCAGATTAATTTTGAGCAAACAGAAATCAAATGAATAGTCTCTCTCAGAGGTCAGAATATTCTGCTTAAATTCAGCATGACGCAGCTCTGCGTTGCTGCAGCTGGGCTGTTTTATAGACCTTTTGGCCACTAGAGTTCCCTACTGATGCCATAAATAGATGGCTGCAATTTCATGCTCATTTATGAGAACAATTTACTAATGTTGCCTCTAAATAAGAGTATTGTGTGTGAGTAAAGCTCCCTGAGCTATTTTTAGTGTGTTGGACATGATTGAGGAGCCAGACTGACTCTAAATATATCTCAGCATCAGCTGCTCCCTGACTTTACAACTCATCACCTCTGCCTCGTTGTTAGTGGAATGCAGCAAGTGTCTCCTGACCTGGAAAGAGGGAGCAGAAAAAAAGAAACGGTGCTTTGGGTTATTCATCGATTGACTATTCAAATCCCAACATATACTGTTCCACTTCCACTCCTGAATGCTCAGAGAAATGAACCATTTCCTCTCTCTCTTCAATCTGCCACCTTCTTATACACACACACACACACACACACACACACACACACACCCCAAAAGTACCAGTGTGTGACTGAGTCTAGAGTCCAAGATTGGAGTCAAGTTTGTATTGACGGTATTGTCAATAAATGAGGAACAACCCATCAGTATATATGCATTACGTTACAGGCATTTAGCAGAGGCTCTTATCCAGAGAGACTTACAGCATACCCAGAGCAGCCTGGGGAGCAGTTGAAGGCTCCTTCAAGAGCTACTTCAGACATTCCTGCTGGTCCAGGGAATCAAACTGGCAACCTTTTGGTCCCAAAGCTGCTTTTCTTACCATTAGGCCATGTATGGCTTCCCCACATATATAACGTGGAGGTGAAGTGCGCCATGTCCGATGAAAGTCATAAGGCTTCTTATACCCCTTCTTCATGTTCTCTAACCCATTAGGATACTGTTACTGTTAAATGTGAGGCTCATGGTACATAGTGATTTATAGTAATTCTAGACAGGACTGGAGATCAACACCAGAATCCTGCGAGCTGTTCTGAACACAGACTCATATCTTCTTCCTTCACCATCTGATTTAGTTCTCTGATTTACTACCCCCCCGTCCAGAAAGGGTCTTATTTCTACTGACATTAAGAATTACTGAGATACGTTTGAGCCATGTTATAGAACACGTGATTATGAACCCAGCAATTACAATTTCATATATTTACACAAACAGGATTGGTATAGGAATCTGTACTTTATTAGATCTGCAGAACCATGGAACTCGTTGCCATCTTGTATTAAAGCAATCAATACACTTAGTTTAAGACCAGCCTAATTAATATTTATGTATCGAAGTGAGGCACATATAGTCCTTCAGGCTAGAAATTAATCAGACGTATCATATATGTAAGTAAATATAGATATCACATAGCCAATTTTTGTGGCTACTGCCTCATACAGAGGCTGTAGCCACTATGTCATCGTGTTGTAAGGTTGTAAGAATGAGTGTAACAATTGCGCACTGCACATGCGCATACAGGTGTTCCTATTAAAATGGCCGGTGAGTATATACAATTCGGTTCACCATTTGAAATAAATGGACTAGACTAAAGAAATTGCTTTCAGACATGCTTACGCTTATTACCAAGGGAAAATGCATTCCTATTTTAAAACATACTCCAGGTTGTCCCCCTTTCCTCACCTTCTTTGGCCAGTGGTCCCATGTGTGATGTAGATCTGATGCACTTCCGAGTTGTTACGGGAAGTTGTCGAAAAGAGTACTGAGACCACTGAGCTCTAGCGCCGGGCCATTTCCGGGAAATAAGAGTGTCGGTCATGGCGACAGTGTGTGTATGTCAGCCTCGGTTCTGAGGTTTCAGTTTCAAAAACTGTAAGAGGTAACAGTAGAATAATATAAAGTACAGACACTTGGTATATTTTACTTCTGTGATTTTTAAATTGTTCATTTTTGGATTACGCTTCATTTTTGTGACTACTACCTCATAGAGTAAATATATATGCTATATTTACTGTATGGACATGGTATCAGAAAACAATTTTTATTTATAAGCAGTAGCCACATGTACCCATAGGGTACCTATTTTTCTGTTTGTAAGTGCAACACTGAGAACATGTAACCTACTGCACGTTGGTGCCTTCTTACATGGTGGTGTTTACATTAGACCGTATCAGCGGATCATCAGATTAACGTTTTTAAAACGATTCGCGTGCACACAGCAACACCAATACAGAGATACGCTTGGCTCCGCAGGCATCCTGCGCTCCAAATCACTCCGCCCTGAACAGTGAGTGCCCTCTGGAGGGTGCGCACTCCGGCCCTGTGCAGCTCACAGAGCGCGCGAGTGAAGCGCACAAGCAGTGATTCGGGACAAATAGCAGGAAGTGAAAGTCCGCGCCGTTTTTCAGCAGTCGCGTCACATGACCAATGTGGCATGACCAACGCCAGCGAATCAGGAAGGTGGATGTCACAGTGACGTTGTCCAATGACAACGTCAGCTAGAGCTCAGCACAGCGTATCCTCGTTTCTCAATGTTTACACAGCACCGGATCAGATACGTAATGGATTGAATACGTGGGCCCTGGCGGATTCAAGTTGTTCCGCCTGTGGAGTCATTTCCCGGCGTTTTAATGTGAACGGACACTGCATCTGCGACGAAAATGAGACGGATACGGTCTAATGTAAACACCACCTTAGTTCTGAATATTTTTGCCTCTATCGTTAGTTGTGGACTCGTTAAAGTAATGTATATATTTTTCTGTCTCCTAATAGTATTTCTGTAGTTTTTAGATAGCATATCTTTTTAATAAGTAGGGGTTAGGTCACAACTGGGACAAAAGTTCTGTTCCTTTCCCCCGTCACACCTCTCTATTTAGTTTTTCTTTCTTAGATGTACGTGACTACTTTTGGTGTCCTGAGTTTCTCAGTATTTTATTGTAAATTTATGACGAAGCCATTAAACTAAACCATCTCCAGTTAAGCAACAGGGCCTTACAGAGGAAGGGATGTGTACCGTATATTCCAAGAAGTTAGGCCTGTGGTGAGAATCATCTTTTGTGGTTAAGCATGTGGAAAGTAACTAAACACTTCGCAGAACTGAAATGCTCCCCTGTGCAGCAGATTCCCTACATATACTCACTGTTTCATTCTTGTAAATACTATAAAAAAATAAATGGTAAAATATAGCCACATGTTGCGATTAAGGGCCCTCGCACCTGGGTGCTATCACCAGTTTAACACAACACTACCATTAAAAGTTCATTTTTACAAAGCATGAGAAATGCCTCCCGACATCAGTAAATTAACATCTCCGCCAGCATGTTTGAACCACATAAACCAACATGGCGACCCTTGTCTGGAATGGAGTTCAACGCCCTGCTGTACCTTCGCTTATAAAAGTGGCTAAATTATTATGTACAATTCCTTAACTTTTCCCAGCTACACCACACAACATGCCCAAAGAACTTGCTCAGGTATTGGCAAACAAACACAAATATTACTCAATTACACAAATAAACAGAGTGCGTACTGGATGCTGAAGACCCGAGCATTCCTAAAATCTGTCGGCGCACGTGATGACGACGTATGTGACTGTGGCCTTCAACAGACATTGCAGCACATAATCGAAGATTGCCCCCACCTCCGGCCTCCTCATGGACTAGATGGCCTTATTGAACTTGACCCCGATACCATCGGATGGTTCATGGCCACCAAACTATAAACTCTTGTAAGAGATTAAACGAACAACAACAACAAATATTACTGTTAATTTCATGTTCATGTGTGTCTTTAGCCATTATACACTCACTGGTCCTTTAATAGGAGCTTGTTCTTGATTCTAAGATTCCTTTTCTTGGCTGCAGGAGTGGAACCCAATGTGGTCTTCTGTTTTCTGTTTGCATGCTGAGATGCTTTTCTGCTCATCACGGATGTAAGGAGTGATTATAGGAGTCACTATATCCTTCCTGGCAGCTCAAACCAATCTGACCATTTTCCTCTGACCTCTCTTATCAACAAGGCGTTTCCATCCACAGAACTGTCGCTCACTCAGTGTTTTTTGTTTTTCGCACCATTCTGTGTAACTCTAGAGACTGTTGTGTGTGAAAACCCCAGGAGATCAGCAGTTTCTGAAATACTCAAACCAGTCCATCTGGCTCAAACCAACACCCATGGCACAGTGAAAGTCACAGAGATCACAATGTTTCCCATTCTGATGTTTGAAGTGAACATTAACTGAAGCTCTTGATTTGTATCTGCATGATTTTATGCATTGTGCTGCTGTCAAGGGATCGGCTGATTGGAGAACTGCAGAAAACGGCAGGTGGATGAGAGTTCCTAATAAAGTGGCCAGTGAGTGTAGACATCAGTGTCATGATTCTAATTAAAACTACAAGAAAAAGGAGAACCTTTTAACATACAGTATAAATCTTATGACCTGGCGACTTGTCCAGGGTGTACCCCACCTCTTTCCCATAGTCAGCTGGGATAGGCTCCAGCTTGCCTGCGACCCTGTAGAACAGGATAAGTGGCTACAGATAATGGATGGATGGATATAAATCTCATCATGCTCAATGACCGTATACACTAATACCTAATCTTTACACTTCACCTGTTGTTGTAACTTGCAGTAGTACCATGAGCCCTTTTATGTGCTGCGTAAATATGCACCTGACACATTTTCTTTACTTTCATGTAAAATGCATGCAATATCTCATTTTCAGACATTACTTTATATGTTTGTGCAAAAAGGACGACATTTAAACATTGGAAGTATCAGTTTTTGTGTATCAATTACAAGGACACAGTTTAGGTGTAAACCATGTTGCTCAGATTATAAACATCCATCCATTATCCATAGCCGCTTATCCTGTACAGGGTCGCAGGCAAGCTGGAGCCTATCCCAGCTGACTATGGGCGAGAGGTGGGGTACACCCTGGACAAGTCACCAGATCATCGCAGGGCTGACACAGAGACAAACAACCATTCACAATCACACCTACGGTCAATTTAGAGCCAACAATTAGCCTAACCTGCGTGTCTTTGGACTGTGGGGGAAACCGGAGCACCCAGAGGAAACCCACGCAGACAGAGGGAGAACATGCAAACTCCACACAGAAAGGCCCCTGTCGGCCGCAGAGCTCGAACCCAGAACCTTCTTGCTGTGAGGCGACAGTGCTAACCACTACATCACCATGCCACCAGATTCTAAGCATTTTGTGCAATTTATCCTTCATGAGTGAATGTGTAATGAACTAACACCATTCTTGTGTGCCACATCATACTACATTAATTACATCATTTCACATATCAAAAATTTAGATCCTCACCTGTGCTTACTTCATGCAGGTTAATTTCTGTATGCCTGTGATGAATTATCTAGGTTTGCATGAATGGCTACTTTAGATTTGTGTGGTAAAGGTCATGAGTTTTTAAACATTAGAAGTATCAGTTTTTGTGTCATCACGTAGGGTGATGTCATGACATAAGCACATCTGGACCAAATGCCAAGCTACTCATTCGTTGATTGGTTGAAATCCTGTCAGTCATTATACTGATGACACAACCTGAAAAATCTGTTGAAAGATGCCCAAATTCATCCTGTCCCCATGGCTACACTGTTCAACATATCAAAAATCTCCTCACAATATAAAATCGGGAGACCCATCACACCATTTACACCAAGTCTGATATGAATCCAAGGAACAATCTAGGAGCAGTATAACCGAGATGCATGAAAAAGCCACTCTTTCTGTTGCCAAATGGTGATGCTATACCAGGGTGTTACTCTGGGCATGTGGATGTCATCATAACCAATAACTTGTGAAGTTTGAGTCATATCAAGCAATGCCTGGAGAATTTATGAGGAACTTCCTGTTTACCCGGTGAGACACATAAATTCATTGTCATCATTTCAGTGTCTTGCAAGATATCAAAAATCCCTTCGCAATTTAACATCAGCAACATCTTGACATCATGAAGGTACGTCCAGCAGGACAAAGATACAATGAAGCAAAACTCCAAATTAACACAAAAATGGTCAGCTGACCACAGAATCAAGCTTCTGCTGTGGCCATCTCAGTCCCCTGACCTGAACCTCATTGAAAACCTGTGGGGTGAGGTGAAGAAGAGAGTGCGCAAGACGGGGCCGAGGACCTTGGATGATCTGGAGAGATTGTGTCAAGAGGAATGGTCTCAGATGCCCTGCTCTGTGTCTCCAACCTTATAAAATGTTATAGGAGAAGACTCAGTGCTGTTTTACTGGCAAAAAGAGGTTGTCCAAAGTATTAAATGCAGGGGTGCCAATAGTAGTGGCACGTTTTTTTTTAAATAATTATTTCTTGATGAGGGATTTGTTTTTCTCTGAATAAATTTATTTCAATTAAAGATTGGATTTTTCTCATTTTTTAGTGTGAGATGAAGCTACTTCACCAAAAGGTGGGGTTTTTTTCTAACCCTTTTTTACTAATCTTTACAAGGGGGGCCAATAATCGTGGAGGGCACTGTATGTGCCGGGGCCAAAGCTCTGTCCCTGAATAACGGTCACAAGCACCGATGTGTATTCCAAATTTCATGAGTTTTTGCCCTTGGGAACCACCTCAAAAATGGTTAAGTCTTGAAGAAAAACAAAATAGCCTGGGGGAACAAACAAGCAAATGAACAAAAACAATAATCCTTATGGCTCCAATAGGGTTCTTGCACCTACGGTGCTCTAGCCCAAATAAGTTTACCATCATTGGTGGTTATTTTGACGGTGACTTTGTTGACCATCACCAGGCACCAGTGTTGTAGTCGAATCACTAAACCCTGAGTCCAGTCTCAAGTCCCCAGTGTTCAAGTCCGAGTCAAGTCCAAGTCATTAAATAAAATTTTGAGTTGAGTCCAAGAACAAAACTCCAGCCGCACCATTTGACTGTGACTGTTGTTGCCTTTATGTGAAACCATCTCTGCTGCTGTGTTGGACTAATGTTACTGCTTGACTGCCCCATTTTAGTTAACAGGCTACAAATCAAAAGCTTTTTCATCGCTCAGCAAGCCCCGCCCACTCTCAACAGGGCAAATAACATGAGAGAGCGTTAACACTCGCTAGTTCATCGGTCAGCAAGCAAGCCCCGCTATCAACAGAGCAATGAACATAGCGTGTCACTTACTTCTCTGGGTGGAGTCTTGCTAAATGACAATTGTAGTTTGAGGTTGTCCCCGTCATCTCCTCGATAGTTCTTCTACATATGGAACACGTAGCAGTGCATTTTTTTCCCCACCGCATAAGGAGTCTGTATAACCAAAGTGGACAATCTTAGCGGTGTTCTCTCCAGGCATTTTAGCGCCATTAACATTTAGTTTGTTTCTGAACATGATGTTTGAACAGGTGAATGTGCATTCTCTTGCACAAAATTAGTAAAAAGCTAATGTAGATATAAATATCTTATGCCAAATTATTATGGCATGCTGCAAAAAATAAAGAAAAAATCTGAGTCCTCGTCTCCAATTTACGAGTCCGAATGCAGTTAATACACGAGTCTGAGTCCAAGTCCGAGTCATCAGTGCTCAAGTCCAAGTCAAATCACGAGTCCTGAAAATTAGGGCACAAGTCAGACTCGAGTCTGTGTCCTGGACTCGAGTACTACAAGCCTGCCAGGCACACACCTCTGAGAAATGAACTCTAGCCACTTTTTTTAAAAGATAGTCCTCTGGGATTTTGTGACTTAGAATCCTAAAGGTGGTAAAATTCATGATGGATTCTCACCACATACTCCGTAAGCTTTCCAAAAAAAGTCTAATTTCCCATTTCTTAGTGATTATGGGGGCTTGAGAGCTAAAAGTGACAGCTTAAAAGTAGATATTAAAAGTTCTGTGCCCAAGCATTAATCTGTATAAACATACTAATCTACACAGATAATCCAGTCTTAAAGCTTACTGATACTGGTGGTCTGAACAAGAATTGCCTTATTAGAACACTGGATGGCAGCACGACTCCACAAAGACAAAAGAGCATCGGTATCTTTTTGTGTGCGTGTGTGCGCGCGCACGCACGCACGCATGTGCAATAAATTGACATAATAGTAATTCTGAGTCCTAAGATCTCCGTGTGTGTGTGTTTCTTTCAGAGAAGCATTTCGGAGAACTCTCTCGTGGCCATGGATTTCTCAGGGCAGAGGAGCCGTGTGATTGATAACCCATCAGAGGCTCTGTCGGTGGCTGTGGCAGAAGGTCTATCATGGAGGGTGAGGTGCAGATCTGCCTCTTAACATAGCAGCACTGCATTAGTTGATCTACACCTAGCCAACCATTTCAGCTGAACCCTTTCCACTCAAAATCATGTTTTTTCATGAACTTGAATCAAGCTTAACCTGCATTTTCCAGCCACCCTGCTGGCAGAATGAAAACTCCAGTGTCCTGAGCAATGCTAAGTCTCTTAAGATTTTAGAGTGCGAGAGATACTGTTTGGTGCTGTTTCATGAAACTGGAGATGCCACGTTCTCACACTGCTGTGGAAAAGCAGATTGAGCTTGGATACCCTGACAGCAAATTTTGTTCGGCCTGCATCTGGCACGGACTATCCTTAAAATTTGGCCCGGATGCGGCAGCTGGGTATGAACCGGATACAAAATGCATCCGTGCCAGATCTGGGCCTATGGCAGATGCAAACCAGATTCCGGACCAAATGTTCCAGTTAAAGAAGGGGGTAAGTCAAGTCCCTCCCACACGAGGATCTGGTCTTCTAGTCTTCTCCTGTCCCAGTACTACCCAGCTCTTTGAGGTATATGGGTGTGGTGCCAGTCTCCATTCCTCTAGCCTTCAGCCTTTCACCTATTATATAGCTCAGGCTAATGGGGGGGCAGTCCTCTGGTAACTGCAAGAGTTTGACTCGCTGCTTGCATCTATATTGCAGCATGCCTTGCCAGAAGGTACCATTTTTATGATGGTCTTTGGTATGACCTAACTGCGAATAGAACTCACGCTGTCCTGGCGGACATGCTAACCACTAGGCCAACTTGCAGTCTAAAGAAGGGGGCGATCTATGTTTATTAATTTCCACAATAAACACTGTCTACATTGCTGATAAATTTTGATGTATTATCGTATAGGCGATAATATAGCCACGCCATTACCATGATTACACTCTACAAAATGTGTGCATGCAATCAGGCTTAAACTTCCAAAAAATAAACAATATATATTATACATACCTTCAGTAAGGCCCAGATCTGGCCCACATCTGGACTGCATTTGGGCCGTTGTGCATACCTAAGCTGGCCCAGATACGGCATGCGCATCCAGGCCGGATTTTAAGGATGGTCCGTGCCATATGTAGGCCGAACAAGCTTTGCTGTCAGGGTTAAGCACAGTACTACCAATCGTTTTTAAGGCGTGGGCCTCAGCTGGCGTGAGCACGGATTTGTGTTACTGAAAACGGCGCTGGGCCAGATCCCCTTGCTATGGGGGTATTGATTAATTTTCGTTCACTGTTTCTGTTGGAGATGTCTAGAGATATTATTTATTTGGCTTTGACAGGGTGAGCCACAGCTAATCAGAGTGTTTTATTTAGAAGTGTGAAAATGCAGGCATATTTTATCAGATCATTGTGGCACTGTGAACCAAAGTGTCTGCTGACTGACCTGAGGAGCTCCTTCTGGCAGGTTCTGTGATGATATAGTCTGCCTGCAGCTACCATATTTAATATAGGGCTCAAACAGTTAATAGGACACTTTATGGTTTTGACTATCTTTGGGTCATCGGGACTCGCAGCAGGATCCATGTACATAAAGAACTGTAAGTAATGATAGTTGCTGTGATGGTAATAATAGATGTTTGTGCCTTTGGATGATAAATAATTTTCTCTTTCAGAGGAAGAGCTGCCATCGACTCAGCCATGGAAGCTGCTCCCCCTCCCAAAGCTCCTTATCCAACATAGGTCAGTCTTCCATTCTTACTCTTCTTTTTTTTTTTTTTTAACTTTTTATGGTCTTCACTGAACATATTCTCCTGCTCCATAGCAATCCACATGGCTCAGCCGTGGTTCCACAGCAAACTGTCCCGAGATGAGGCTCACAAACTGATCACCCAGCATGGCCTCATTGATGGGTACTGCTTTTTCCATGTGATCATTTCTATTCAGCTTTTATCCATATCTGTATATTCTCTATATCTTTTTTATATTCTCCTCCACAATTTTAAATTCAAAGATGTCATTTTCTATGTTGTTTATATTCAGAGTTTTCCTCTTAAGGGACAGCCAAAGCAACCCCAAGACCTTTGTCCTGTCCCTGTGTCATGCACAGAGAATCAGACACTTTCAGATAGTCCCTGTAAGTTCTGTTTTAACTTTAGATATGTTCAGATTTATTCTTGACAAAAAAAGTGCAAAATTGAAATGAAATAAAGCAGCAATTAAGGCAGCAGTCATCTGGGAGAATCTCATTTTAGGGTAACAGTATAAACAAACATTGCATGCAGCACCGTCTTCAATTCTTATTACCATTGTTTCTGCTGAATACATTCAGAATTATGATATCCACATTCACTGGATATGAGCAATCGCACAGTCTGATTGGCTACTCTACTACTAGGCTATCAGCTTATATACCATGAGTAGAGAAGAACAAAATGGTGGAGCGTGTTGCTGAACCAACCGAGGACAAAATAAAACTGAACTCCAAAATAAAACCCCCCAAAATACAAAAAAGCAACAAAATCTGGAATAAAAGTATTTGATAGTAAGAGTGTATCCCCCCCCCCCCGACTTATCGTATTTTTCACAAATTGCTACTGTCGTTTCACTGGTTTGTTTACGCTCTTCATCATTTAAGCATTAAAATTTGTTGAATTTTTTTAGACTGGTTCAAAAGCTTAAAGAAGTTTGAAAAATTACATAACTGAAATGTCCAAGGAAGAATTAAATAAATGTCTAAAGCTATTCTATACCTTGGCACAACAGCAAGATAGTACTTTCTACAAAAAAAAAACCCCACCAAAATACGAAAGTAAATTTGTGCAGCCATCAATAGGTTTTTAAAAAGTCCACCTTAGCGGAAATGATTTTGTCGGACGTTTTATATAAAAGTTTGATCTATTGAATTTGCAAAAAATAAAACATTCTCCCTGTGTCTGAAATCACTCACTATATAGTGGACTATATAGTGAGTTCGCCATTTTGTAGTGCTGTCCAAATGTATAGTGAGAATTATTACACCCTATACAGTGCACTCAAAGTATCCCACAATGCATCGTGAAAAGTAGTGTTCAATCGATGGGCACTAACCAAGCAATATATACCATCAGGCATTGCGGTCGCGCTGAGGAAAAAAAAAGTGTGTTGGAGTGAATGGACGGAGGAAGAAACACATAAACGGACATTCAAGTACAATTAAAAATAGTAAGGGAATAGAAAATAAGCTAAAATAGAATAAGACATAAAATACAAGAATAAAAGTTACAGTGCAGAGTGAGGAATTAATCAAAAGCCTCAAATTTGATTTAATAAAAGGCAGCGGCAAAGAAGAAAGTATTCAGCCTTGATTTAAAAGAACTGAAAGATGCAGCAGACACAAAGTACTTTGTACTGATTAATGTGGGAAATACGCTCAGTATAATATGGATTTATCACAAAAATACATGCATGTATTTATTATTTTGAAAACCCACCAGCCGACTGATCTGGCACATTTTAATTGTGCAACAGTAATGACGTAATTAACAGCACGACCGAGTAATGTCCGAATGCGTTTTTTTTTTTTTCATTTTACCAATGAGCTCATTTATTAGTCCTCTATATGAGTGATTCCACGCTTATGGGTACTGAAATGGGGACATGAACTTATTTTTAAAAATTCACCTAAAACCATTTCTTTTTTTTTTACCATCAGGTCACAAAACATGTAATCTTTAATGAATGATATGTTAAAAGATAACTTTAATTTTCTGAGATGTAATAAAAACATATTTATATGCCAAAGTCAGAACGTAACAGAAGTGTTGTGGACATATATATTCTCAATTTTAACAATGTAGAATTACTTTTTGAAACATAGGAAGGTGATGTTTTAGCAAATATAATTAATAAACATGTGTAGTAGAATAAACATACACATTCTTTCAATAAGATTAACATGGTATATAGCTAGATTGTAATTAATTTGTAACAGACGCGAGATGGACAATCGTAACAGAAGTAATGTAACAGACATCATTTTGGAACTCATAGGCTTGACTTTGGCATATAAATATGTTTTTATTACATCTCAGAAAATTAAAGTTATCTTTTAACATATCATTCATTAAAGATTACATGTTTTGTGACCTGATGGTAAAAAAAAGAAATGGTTTTAGGTGAATAAGTTCATGTCCCCATTTCAGTACCCATAAGTGTGGAATCACTCATATAGTACCGTAATTCCCTGTATAGTGAGTATGAAGTAGTGAACAAGTGAGTGATTTCGGACATAGGGTCTCTGTTTCTCAAAATCCAGTGAATGTGGAGATAATAAAACTATTATTCCACTCAATCTCGTTGTACATGGCTTATAGCTGACGAGGCACGTATCAGCTCATGTACGACTCGATTTTGTGGAATAACTTAACTATTACTGTACACTGTCCTTTTGTAAAACATAATCCACAGTAAAATCTAACTGTAGCATGCCGCACACCACTTAGCATTTACACACTGTGTATTTGATTGAATGCAACTATAGTCTGAAAAATCAGATTTGATCATTTGTAATGTATGAGTATACACTAGAAGTAAATAATTTCTGTTGCAACTTACTTATTACTGTCCATTGTTTTTACTATCAGATGAATGAAATGTGTGTATTTATGGATGTGTGTGTCAGGTTGAGGATGATGGTGAGCTCTTCTACAGCCTGGATGATGGAAACACACGCTTCAGTGATTTGCTACAGCTGGTGGAGTTTTACCAGCTAAACCGTGGAGTGTTGCCCTGTAAGCTCAAACACCACTGTGCCCGAACCACCCTGTGAGCACACCCCAAAACCCCTGTCCAATCACCCTTTGACCTTTCAAATTACGGATTCCCTCAAAACCTTCTACTCTAACCACAAAATCACTCTGCTCCAAGCCCAGACTCATAAACCCTGTCCCTTGTCACAACTCCAATGTTCACCCCTTTGTGTTCCATCACTCGACCAAACACAATCGCAGGGTGACTCTGGACAAATCGCCAGCGCAGCTCGTGCCTTGGACAGGAAACTCAAACGGACTCTTCCTGTCTAGTTTCAATGTTCACTCCTATGTGAAATTATGATCATAAGCTGTGGGGTGCTGCAAGATCAAACAGACTTTAGTGGAGTTGAGGAAGGACTTGTTAAGTGCTAATGAGTGTATGAGAGTACAGTCTGAGACTGTGTTTTATAATAAGGCACGATTGATAGCGCTTTATGATGAAGGTTTTGGTCGATGTACTGTACAACAGTGTAGACGTTGCAGCTTGAACGATCCGTATTTGAAGCTTTTGAATTCCGAGGTGACGGGAGAAGCTAAAGTAGCAAACTGTCAGAGGGCTGACAACTTGTGTGTCCATACCATGTGAACAGAATAGACAGACATGGTACAGCCATAATCACATGTGCACAATAAGCTGACACTGTTGGTTTTACCAGCAGGAAGAGGGCCTTCGGGGGATCTGGACACCCTCCTTTGAGCTTTTGGGTAAAATGTTAAAATGTCTCCTTCTTTAACTCATGTGACAAAATAATTCAGGTATTTTATAAAAAATGTGATATGTTTAGTTTGTTTGAGAGGTGAGGCTTTGTTCTGTGCATGCTGTAGGTCACATCCTGTCCAAATGCAATGGGTTGTGTTAGCATGAAAAAAGCAGCCGTCCATGCTGCTTCACACACTCCAAGCAAACACACACACACACACACTCTTCCTTTTGGTCTGTGCTCTACCAGAACATGGAATGTACATACACAGACACGCAGAGTACACACTCACCATAAACATATACATATGAACATACACGCATAGCACCCTAGAGTGATGCTGGATCACACCATAAGTGGTTTACATGCTGAACATTTAAACTTGGACAGAATGTGTGATGTTGCTTGTGATTAATAATTGAACAAATCAAATTTTATATTAAAATGCATATTTTATGGATACTTGTTAAGATTCAGGTTCACAGTGTTTAACGCCTGGAGTGGTAAGTTTCTGTTTTACAGAACGTTGAAGATGACCACTACAATCATTGTCTGGCGATGTGCTGTTTCTTCAGGTTGTGAGATCTCACCTTCAAACCTTCCCTTAAGAAAATGAAAGCTATTAGTGATTACAAATCACATATGACTAATATGTTGTACTGTTTTAAAAAAAAAAAACTGGTAAGTTTTAATGCTGTAAAAAAATTAATGCGTTTGAGTTAAAAGCCAGGAAAATTTTTTTTTCTTTGTCAATTTCTTTCTTATGAATGAAAACCATGCTTATATCTTAGGTTGATATATATATATATATATATATATATATATATATATATATATATATATATATATATATATATATAATTTTTTTTGTAGAAAAGCAAAACAAACAACCTTTCTGTCTCTGTGTACTACTTAAGTCCTGTTTTTTGTAAACTTTAGTATGCAAAATGAACCGAGCCCAAATGATAAATTGTTTTATATTCATGGATAAAAAAAATGCATTTAGAAATAACTTGATTCGCCATGGCATTTGCACTGTAGTCGAAACACTGGTAACTTTTCATTTCCAAAGCTGAGGGATAACTGTGACTTTTAAATCCTTTTGGCAAGGAGTAGATTTATTTCCATGCTTCTGCTGAGAAATGCTCTGCTCTTTTTATACAGGCCCTGACAGTGTAGTGTATGTCAATTTACACTGTTTATACATATATGTCTCCTATAAAACTGGCTTTGTTCACCTGCCTCTACACTGTCCTTATTAATATTTCAACTCATCAACTATTCATGCTCTTGAATTGTAACACAGAGTGTGGTGGAAAGTTTTACAGTGCACCCACTTTGTTCATGTGCTTCATATAGACTTTGAGGACATCTGCTCAGCCTCATCACCATCTATTTGGCTAATCCATTATTCTTTTGTTTGTGGGCCAGTTTGCTAAATTATAGATTTAAACAATAACAGGGATTGGCTCCATGGAGAGAAACTATATAATGATAATGGTTTTATGTAGTTATGAATTTCTTTTCATGTTGACTAACATCAGTACGTTCAATATGTCAGTTGTTAGATGATGAGGAACTGAGATTGTAGACATCCTTCAGAAGACATCATTGTTTGTTATGCAGTTAGGCACTAATTGGGCAATTTACACAAAATTTAAATTTGCAGAGCCATAATTATAATCTACATGATTCGTGATCATGTCTCCCTCAGATCAAATATAGTATCCAGCCTGTAAACTTCTCATAACCTGTTTTCAAATTATGGACAGTAATTGGGCACTGGAATATTTAAACCTTTTTATCTTTTTTTTCCTTTTTCTTTTACCTTTTTTTTCTTTAACTTTTACTTTGAGTGTTCAGGCTGTTGGGATTTTCAGCATGGTCTCAACCATTGCTCATTCAAGGTACTTAAAACGGCATGCTTACTAAGTGAACTATCAATAAATGCGCACGCACACATACACACACAGTTTTTAAGCACAGTCGATGTGATGGCACCTGGAAGGAACCTGCAGAGAGACTCTACCAACAGAGAGTTATTAGGACCAACAGGCATAAAATATTCATGGATTCCTGAATAATTAATTAACAGTCAGTATGGTACAAAAATAAGAGCCAATGTTAACAAAAATACACAAGAATTCAGTCCAGTGGTAAATTGCAATCTGTCTTGCAACAAACAAACACTAACTTGATTTGTATTGAAACCTGTTACTATATTGAGCTCAATTATCAGTACAATATCCCTCCAGGAATTATAGGCAAAAATTGTACTCAGTTATGACACACAAAGAACACTTATGACACACATTCACACTTTATTATAGTAGACGAGATATATATATTTTTGGTGTATCCTGGCTTTGAATGTACTTGAACTGAGCTATTCAAAACACTGTGATTCTCATGGGCCACCCTTCATATCAGGGAGGGAGGGAGAGAAAGAAAAATAAATACATGTATATGCCTATAACATAACACATGACTGGTATCACTAACAGAACCAAATCACATCCAGGTTTTTTTTTCATGTTTTTTTCTTACAAATAATAACTGAGAAAGTGGCATGTAACTGAATATGAATATTTGTAATGAACAGATAATGTGCAGACATAAATACAGATATCTATAAAGTCCCATATATATATGAATGAATGAATTTATTTTATTTCAAACGTATAAAAAAATTTATGTAACTATTTGTACATACAAAAGAAAGAAAACAAGAAAGTGACTAAATAAAATACATAAAGAACTAAGACATTATAATACACCGCACATTGTTCGAAAAAGGAGTGGGAAGAAGTACAATACTTTATATATATATATATATATATATATATATATATATATATATATATATATATATATATATATATACACACAGTGGCATGCAAAAGTTTGGGCACCCTTACTGAAAATGTCTGTTACTGTGAATAGTTAAGTGAGCAGAAGATGAACTCATCAGCAAAAGACATAAAGGTAAAGACGATACATTTCTTTTCAGCGTTTTCTGCAAGATTTGTGTATTTTTGTTTTGTACAATTGGAGAGTGAAAAAAGAAAAGGAACACATGCAAAAGTTTGGGCACCCTAATACATTTGAGTTCTCAGGTAACTTTTACCAAGGTTCCAGACCTTAATTACCTTATTGATCTGTGGCTTGTTCAAATTCTTCATTAGGAAAGGTCCAATGATGCAGATTTCAAAGCTGTATAAGTTCTCTGACTCCTCAAACTTGTCCCTAAAATCAACAACCATGCGCTCCTCTAAGCAACTCCCTCGCATTCTGAATAATACAATAATTGATGCTCACAAAGCAGGAGAAGGCTACAAGAACATAGCAAAGTGTTTTCAGGCAGCCGTTTCCTCAGATTGTAATGTTATTAAGAAATGGCAGTTAACAGAAACAGTGGAGATCAAGGTGAGGTCTGGAAGATGAAGAAAACTTTCTGAAAGAACTGCTCATTGGATTGCTAGAAAGGCAAATAAAAACCCTGTTTGACTGCAAAAGACCTTCAGAAAGATTTAGCAGACCCTGGAGTGGTGGTGCACTGTTCTACTATGCAGCGACACCTGAACAAATATGACCTTTATGGGAGAGTCATCAGAAGAAAACCTTTCTTGCATCCTAGCCACAAAATTCAGCGTCTGAAGATTGCAAATGAACATCTAAATAAGCCTGACGCATTTTGGAAACAAGTCCTGTGGACTGATGAAATCAAAATAAAACTTTGTGGCCACAGTGTGCAAAGGTATGTTTGGAGAAAAAAGGGTGCCAAATTCCAGGAAAAGAACACCTCTCCGACTCTGAAGCATGGGTGTGGATCAATCATGCTTTGGGGTTGTGTTGCAGCCAGTGGCACAGGGCACATTTCATTGGTCGAGGGAAGCATGGATTCGAATAAATACCAGCAAATTCTGGAAGCAAACATCACACCATCTGTAAAAAAGTTGAAGTTAAAAAGAGGATGGGTCCTACAATAAGACGATGATCCAAAACACCTCAAAATCTACAATGGAATACCTCAAGAGGCACAAGCTGAAGGTTTTGCCCTGGCCCTCACAGTCCCCTGACCTAAACATCATTGAAAATCTGTGGATAGATCTCAAAAGAGCAGTGCATGCAAGACAGCCCAAGAAACTTGTAGAACTGGAAGCCTTTTGCAAGGACGAATGTGTGAAAATCCCCCAGGTAAGAACTGAAAGATTATTAGCTGGCTACAAAAAGTGTTTACAAGCTGTGATACTTGCCAAAGGGGGTGTTACTAGGTACTAACCATGCAGGGTGCCCAAACTTTTGCTTTGGGCCCTCTTCCTTTTTTGTAATTTTGAAAATGTAAAAGATGAAAATTTAAAAGCTTTTGCTTAAAATATAAAGGGAATGAGTCATCTTTAACTTTATGCCTTTTGGAGATTATTTCATCTTCAGCTTGCTTAACTGTTCACAGTAACAGCAATTTTGACCAGGGGTGCCCAAACTTTTGCATACCACTGTATATATGTGTGTGTGGTTGAGATTATAGTTGTGCATTCAGTTGGGATTCTGTGAGTTCTTACTTTCAGGCAAGGCAGAAAAAAAAGAGCACGTTGATTATCATGAACTCAAGTTCAGGACAATGAACCAACTAGATTAGCAAGAAATTACCATAGGCAGATACACTCACTGGCCACTTTATTAGGTACACTCATCCACCTTCTGTTTTATGCAGTTCTCTAATCAGCCAGTCCTTTGATAGCAGCACAATGCATAAAATCATGCAGATACAAATCAAGAGCTTCAGTTAATGTTCACTCTTAACATCAGAATGGGAAAAATTGTGATTTCAAAGTGTGACTTTCACTGTGGCATGGGTGTTGGTGCCAGATGGACTGGTTTGAGTATTTCAGAAACTGCTGATCTCCTGGGGTTTTCACATGCAACAGAAGAAAGAAGAAGAAACCTTTATTTGTCACATGCACACTTCAAGCGCAGTGAAATTCATCCTCTACATTTAACCCATCTGAAGCAGTGAACACACGCGCGCACACACACCCAGAGCAGTGGGCAGCCACACCAGAGCACCCGGGGAGCAGTCAGGGATCAGGTACTTTGCTCAAGGGCACCTCGGCCCAAGGCTGCCCCACGTCAACCTAACTGCATGTCACTAGGGGAAACCGGAGCACTTGGAGGAAACCCACGCAGAGAACATGCAAACTCCACACAGAAAGACCCTCGCCAGCCGCTGGGTTCAAACCCGGAACCTTCTTGCTGTGAGGCGACCGTGCTAACCACTACACCACCGTGCCGCCCTGTTGAGACAACAGTCTCTAGAGTTTACACAGAATGGTGCAAAAAAACTAAAAACACTGAGTGAGCGACAGTTCTGTGGGTGGAAACAAACGCCTTGTAGATAAGAGAGGTCAGAGGAAAATGGCCAGATTGGTTTGAGCTGCCAGGAAGGATATAGTGACTCATATAATCAGTCTTTACAACCGTGGTGAGCAGAAAAGCATCTCAGCATGCAACAGAAAACAAAAGACCACATTAGGTTCCACTCCTGCAGCCAAGAACAGGAATCTTAGAATCAAGAACAAGTTCCTTTTAAAGTGGCCGGTGAGTGTATAAACAAAAATAAACAAATAAATATGAATAATAAACACAAAATACTACTACTAATAATAATAACTATGCAAACAGGATTTAAAAAAACAGACTATGAACTCGAGTGATAAAGCTGATGTTGAGGAAGTGTCGGAGCCAAAATTCACAGACCATGCTAAGAATGCGGTCATCTCAACTCATTTTCTCTAGCCGCTTTATCCTGTTCTACAGGGTCGCAGGCAAGCTGGAGCCTATCCCAGCTGACTACGGGCGAAAGGCGGGGTACACCCTGGACAAGTCGCCAGGTCATCGCAGGGCTGACACATAGACACAGACAACCATTCACACTCACATTCACACCTACGGTCAATTTAGAGTCACCAGTTAACCTAACCTTCATGTCTTTGGACTGTGGGGGAAACCGGAGCACCCGGAGGAAACCCACGCGGACACGGGGAGAACATGCAAACTCCACACAGAAAGGCCCTCGCCGGCCACGGGGCTCGAACCCGGACCTTCTTGCTGTGAGGTGACAGCGCTAACCACTACACCACCATGCTGCCCCTGAATGCAGATATAGATATGAATATTTGATGCACTGAACAGATACAGATATGCAGACAGGCACTGCATTACACTCTATACTGGAGATTGACAAATCATGTCTTGTTTTCAGCAAAGACTCTCAGGAGTCCATTTCCTTCTAAAGACTACTTTATTCATCTTAAGAATATATTTCAAGACTCTGGTACAGAAAGAAAATGCGGCATTTCCTCTGACCTTATTCCACAGATCAGAATCTGAAATGGATATAGCTTTAGAATGATGTTTTGATACGATATTTTACTGCAGAAATGAAAAGTATCATTAAATGTCACTGCAATTCTGCACATTTCTCCCACACCGTTTACCAGCTGCACAATTTTCTGTTCAGTTTGAGGCCAGAACTCTGTATGAAATTAGTCATAGGCTTGGTATACTCCTCAACCTTATGTTAAGCCACTGCAATTAATGGTGTAAACCATATGGTAGCATGCATGCATTTATGTGTTCATTCGTTTTTGTTTGTTTGTTTGTTTGTTTGTTGAGTTACATATTTGAAATTTCCACCAGATGGCAGTAGATGACTTGCTGAGTCTGCAGTTTAGTCCTTTCTGAGTGTCGGCACAATACTGATTGCAGACAACTTGGGTTTTGAAAGCGGCATGACCATTAAAATGAATCATTATTAAAATAATTAACTTAAATAGCTTTTTACATAATTATCTGTAAGATTTTATTCAGATGATTTGCTTTCAACACTCTTGGAACAGTCAGTAGACCATCTACAGAGATTTATTAAGCAATTAAACTGATTGAACAACATCCTTGGAAGTAACATATATTTGATTATACAAGATATATAAACATATTTATATGACATATATATTAAAAGTCTATACATTTTTTCTTATGAAAATAGAAAATGACCATACACTGATCTATAGACACTGTTAACTTTTAAAGTAGACTATCCAAATACAGAGTAATGTAATTATCTATGCCTCTTAGAAAATATTAATCTTTATAAATGTGTGCACAACCCACTGGATATCATCTCATCTCATCTCATCTCATCTCATCTCATCTCATCTCATCTCATCTCATCTCATCTCATCTCATCTCATTATCTCTAGCCGCTTTATCCTTCTACAGGGTCGCAGGCAAGCTGGAGCCTATCCCAGCTGACTATGGGTGAAAGGCGGGGTACACCCTGGAGAAGTCGCCAGGTCATCACAGGGCTGACACATAGACACAGACAACCATTCATACCTACGGTCAATTTAGAGTCACCAGTTAACCTAACCTGCATGTCTTTGGACTGTGGGGGAAACCGGAGCACCCGGAGGAAACCCACGCGGACACAGGGAGAACATGCAAACTCCGCACAGAAAGGCCCTCGCCGGCCACAGGGCTCGAACCCAGACCTTCTTGCTGTGAGGCGACAGTGCTAACCACGACACCACCGTGCCGCCCCCCACTGGATATCACTCTGACTGAATTCTGGAAAACAACCAAAAATTGCTAAAAAAAATGTCTTTGGGGGCGGCACGGTGGTGTAGTGGTTAGCGCTGTCGCCTCACAGCAAGAAGGTCCTGGGTTCGAGCCCCGGGGCCGGCGAGGGCCTTTCTGTGCGGAGTTTGCATGTTCTCCCCGTGTCCGCGTGGGTTTCCTCCGGGTGCTCCGGTTTCCCCCACAGTCCAAAGACATGCAGGTTAGGTTAACTGGTGACTCTAAATTGACCGTAGGTGTGAATGTGAGTGTGAATGGTTGTCTGTGTCTATGTGTCAGCCCTGTGATGACCTGGCGACTTGTCCAGGGTGTACCCCGCCTTTCGCCCATAGTCAGCTGGGATAGGCTCCAGCTTGCCTGCGACCCTGTAGAAGGATAAAGCGGCTAGAGATAATGAGATGAGATGAGATGAAAATGTCTTTGGTCAAGCTTGAATTTTTCTGCCAGTAATATACTTTGACATCTTTACTTTAAGAAAACTATTATTTCAGCTATTTTCTCAACTTGTCTTGGCTTTCTGCCTGCAAAGATCATGTTGGTAAAGAGCCAGGTTAATAAGCACTAATAAAAAAGAAATTAATAACAAGACATTTAGTCAACAGAGCAGAACTGTCAGAATTAATCGTCAGTTATTGAGGAGATGAGTAAGGAGACAACTATGAGGCTCTTGTTGATATGCAGCAAGTGATCTGTACCTCAGGTGATGAGACTGATGTGGATGATGCTGATAAATGAAAACTCAGTTCCAGTTGTAAACTTATAATTCTTAAAAATTGGGCAGTAATGTTGTTTTTCCAGTACATTAAGTGTTAAATGGAGAGGTAGGCCAAGCATCTTTCCATGGAATTGAAATGGAATTTAAAAAAAAATTGATTTCCTCCATTTTCACCTTTTGGGGGTCACCAGAATATATAAGAGAAACATAGTTCAGGTCAGGAAAACCTGTTGATTTCAGAACTATACAGCATGTTTAAAAAATGTTTATATTATTTGAGATGTAAATATCCGGGCGGCACAGTGGTTAGCACTGTTGCCTCACAGCAAGAAGGTCCTGGATTCGAGCCCAGCAGCCGGTGAGGGCCTTTCTGTGTGGAGTTTGCATGTTCTCCCCGTGTCTGTGTGGGTTTCCTCCGGGTGCTCCGGTTTCCCCCACAGTCCAAAGACATGCAGGTTAGGCTAATTGGTGGCTCTAAATTGACCGTAGGTGTGAATGTGAGTGTGAATGGTTGTCTGTATCTATGTGTCAGCCCTGCGATAACCTGGCGACTTGTCCAGGGTGTACCCCACCTCTCACCCATAGTCAGCTGGGATAGGCTCCAGCTTGCCTGCGACCCTGTAGAACAGGATAAGTGGCTACAGATAATGGATGGATGTAAATATCCCAGAAACTACATAGTCTAGGCAAATGAAACTGAACAGGTTTAATGTTGAGCAATATAAGATTTATTCCTCAAAATTTGAATGAGAAATTCAAAGGTATGTGATAAACGATTTCACAACTTTTCAATATGCACGCCGCCTGAGACACAGACACACACAGACAGCCTTCCTCTTTGAACTTTTTGTGCCATGTCCAAATCTGCATTGCAGTTGGTACATTTTTAGAGAATTCTCTCATAAATGCATGCTGCACAGTCTTGTTCGACTGTTTGAGCGTACTCTAACACACAAAATGCCTTTTCTTTTCCAGTCAGTGGCATTTCTATACCTAAAAAGATAAAAACATAACATTTTGACCTGTTTCCACACATGCTGTTAAAATTTGAGGTCAATTGAACGAGAATTGGCAAAGTTATTAGATTATGAAATGATATCAAATTTTTTAAAACACCCTGTATAATAGAAAATGTCTAAATTTGTATATCTATAAGACACTCTTCTATATAGAAAATAGTTATATTACTCAGCAGTATTATACTTTAGTATAAATACACAGATGAGTCTAAAAAAATCATGCACACTGATTGGTTGAGAAATTCGGACTATTTCTTGATAATCACCTTAAGCAACTCGGCAAAATGGCGGCCAATCGCTTCACCACTGTAAGTGAGGAAGAATTAGAAATTATGAAAGAAAATACTGTTCCTAAAAGCAGTAAAGATGCTACGAAGTTTGATCTAAAACTATTCAAAGGTAAGGTGGAATTGTGATTTATTTGATCTTTTTCAAAACAAAGTATTTTATTTGAGTCAGCATGGATAAGTGAAACAAGCCTGTGTGCACCTTTATTACATTTGCATGCCGCTTTTGAAGTTTGAAATAAATTATTTTTTAATATGATTTTTAATTTAAAAAAAGCCTGTGTCTTTTATCTTCTTCTCTTCTTTGCCCATCCAGTGTGTTCTGGATTGGATCCCTTTCCTAGGGTTTCTTGGTGAAGTAAGTACAGTCGGATAGCCACTCCTCTGCTGCACTGCTTTTTTGTGGTGTATTTATGCTAAAACAATTATCAGCCTCAGTGAATATCAGTGAATAATAACCTTGACTTCGTCTTGGTTATTATTCACCAATATTCATAACCTCGACTTTGTCTCAGTTATTATTTAAATAATATTGGCTGGCTTTTTTCATGGTCAGATATATTCCATTCAGCTAGCATGATATTGAACTTGTCTTTGACTTGTTCAGTATCATGCTAGCTGAATGGAATATATCTGATATACCATGAAAAAGCCATTATTCTTATTCTTATTATACATGCACATTCAGTGGAACAATTATAGATTTTATAAAAAGTTAAGAAAAGGGGGATAACTTACCAATATCCAGTGCTGATTCTGATCCAATGTAAAAAAAAAAAAACTTTCTCATTGGATAGTCTCATCAGCTCCGAAGCGTGATGTCACGTTGTCGTGACAACATGCAATATCGTAAACCATATTCAACGCTCGTTCTCCTTTGGGTAGAGTGACGTAATACATAGAGGATAAGCGATATGCTAACAATATCGCATGCTATCAAACCAAATGAATGAAACCCGCTAGAAGGGAATAGAATACGTTTTTATTCCATCAAAAAAGTGTTCTTTATGGATCATAATCACCGATATTCACTTTGCCTTCTGCAAATAATTGTTAGATAGTAGTTATAGTACTATAGCATTGTTGAATTATAATAGTACCAAAAACTAGCTCCCCCCCCCAATTTAACTTCTTTGTCAATGTAACCTTTTTTTTTTATACTGTAGGATACAGACAGTCTTTTTTTGAAGGAAGTATGCAGGTAGAGCTTGAACCCTATCACTACTGAGAGATATGCACTCAGATATGGGGAAGTTCACACTAAGTTCATATGACATACTGTGTTTCTTCCACATGCTCCAACACCTGTACCTCTTACCTACTGAGAATATGAATATATCACCTCTCCTCTTCCCTGGCCACATTCTCTCTCTCTCTCTCTCTCTCTCTCTCTCTCTCTCTCTCTCACACACACACACACACACACACACACACACACACACACACACACACACACACACACACACACACGTATAGAGTGATATCTTAAATACACCCCCTTTCCTTCTTACATGGTTTTCTACTGTTAAACGATCTCTTGGATGTGTTTCTCCCATTGATCCATGTCTAGCTCTAGGGCCTTCCACAGACAGCAGCTGTCAAAAATAGAAAGAGCTGCAGATCTGGAATAGATGCTCCTTAATGAATTCACCATGTTAGTTACAGCCCAAAGTGAGCTATGCCGCTCTGAGGCCTTTCTGGCTGCACTACTCTGACTAGCGGTCAGGAGAAGTCAGAAGCTCTGTATATCTTGGCCAAGGGGAGGCCAGAACCAGCTGAGTCCTGGATTGAGGAATCAAATTCCTTTGCACTATTTGTACTTTATACCACAGTGTATATCATGTTGTACCATAATGCTGGGGTATGATGTTCTTGTCCCATTGTATATGTGCACAAGGATGGGATGACAATAAAACTTGACTTAGGCTGGTAAATGACTCCTCAGCTGAACACGCCTGGAGCCTGAACACAGCCTTAGATGACTTTCCTTCCTACTGTTAATGCCACAGCTAATGTCATCTCAGCCCCCAAGGTAGAGGATGAACTACTATCAGTTTAGGTAAGAATCATAATAAATGTGTGTGCGCACAGAGAGAGAGAGAGAGAGAGAGAGAGAGAGAGAGAGAGAGAGAGAGAGAGATGCATAGGATGATCAGAAATAAAGATACAAGCGTATACTGGATATTCCTGACAGTATTGATATACAGTATACAGATAAATCCAAATAAGCGTAAGTGAAAAGCAGCTGTCAGTTTTAAACGCTTTAAACCAAATCAACAAAGTTGGCCCAATCCTCAAGACATGACTGATATGTCATATTTATACAGATGTCTAATGTACAGCAAGTCTAATATTTATGTACAAGTAAGTTACAGTTACTGCCTTTGTGTTATATTTGTTTAAGGCACTGGCATGCACAGAAATCATACAACAACCACAAGAGCAAAAAATATCACAATAATACAAATTAAATCATTCTTAAATGACATGAGAATTCCTTGGAGCCATGCAAAAAGGAACAGCAGAGTTTGAATCGTTAATTAATGCATGAAACTGAAAGTGCTTAAATGACATATAACATGCTTCAAAGAACAACAGATGTGTGTCATGCAGAGGCAGCAATTTAAGCTTATGGCTTGAATAATAACTTATTGTTTCTTCCAGTTCATGTGAATAAATCTCTTATGTTGAATATCCATAATTACATCATTTTTAACCTCCTGGAAATGGAAAGAAATGGGACAAAAAAGGACTGTTTTTAAATAGTTGCCGGGTAAATCAGATGCCACCATCTATATCATTTAAATAATCTGCTAGCTGTAACAGACTTTCAAAGATGAACAAAATTAAAAAGTTTTTTCCTCAGTGTGTACTGTATCAACAACTTGAACTGTACAGCTGTACACTTGATATTTTGTACAGCTTTAACCTTTTTTCTCTCTTCTAAATCTTTCTGTTTTAATGCTGCACTTTCTCTCACTGATAGATTACATTTAAGTTAATTGCAGTGTTTTAGCGTGAGTTCTCTCCTCTGTAGGATAACCCCAACCACCCACCCACCCCCCATTTCTGAGGTCTTTGGATGGCAAGTAACCTGCTTTATTTGTAAGAGTAACACATTCACTCATCAAATAATGGATGTGCTTTGCAGGTTCTGGTTTTAATAATCAATTACTGAGAGTAATTCTCCATGGAGTCACAAGAGAGTCATTAAATCTCAAAAGGGAATTCAAAAAAAAAAAAAACTTATGGTATTCTTTCCAAAGCTCTATTTTTAAATAGCGCAGACTCAGTCTTGTACACTTGGTGATGTTATTTTAATAGAAAGTGTCCCCATTATAACTGGATATAGAAATGGCTACAGCTTTATGTATCAGTATGTTAGAATAAATGTCACAAGGGTCTTGTGAAGGAGTTGAAATATGGGCTGTTGCTATTAGCCTAAATGCAGAAGTGGAAAGTTTTTTTTTTCTTCCAGAAATTTATGATACATTTCTATTCTTCTGATATACAGTCAGGCACAAAAGTATGAAACCAGAATAAAAACCCAGGATTTTCATTTCAAACAGGAAATAAATAGAAAGTTTTTGAATTTATGTAAGAAGAATGTAAACTAGATAGATACTGTGACTAAAGTCACAGTAATTTGCGTTAGCTGTTATAAACCGGGACGTCTGGACACCGTATCCTATAGATCCAGAATGGTAAGAGATAGAGAATGATGCTTAGTGAGGAAAAGTTGTGCCTCTGAAAAAAAAAAAAAACTGATTGAAAAAATCATGGAAATTGACAGAGCTATAAGTGACTGAAAAAAAGCCCGTTTTTCATGGATCATTCCAGATCAGTGATCCAGATCAGCATCAAAAGCCGTAGCAGCATAATTCATCCCAGAAGTATTCTTCATGTGAAATTTGTTGATGATTGGTTGAAAACTGAGGGACAAATAGCATTGTAAAACATGTAATAATAATAATAATAATAATAATAATAATAATAATAATAATAATGGGCGGCACGGTGGTGTAGTGGTTAGCGCTGTTGCCTCACAGCAAGAAGGTCCGGGTTCGAGCCCCGTGGCCGGCGAGGGCCTTTCTGTGCAGAGTTTGCATGTTCTCCCCATGTCCGCGTGGGTTTTCTCCGGGTGCTCCGGTTTCCCCCACAGTCCAAAGACATGCAGGTTAGGTTAACTGGTGACTCTAAATTGACCATAGGTGTGAATGTGAGTGTGAATGGTTGTCTGTGTCTATGTGTCAGCCCTGTGATGACCTGGCGACTTGTCCAGGGTGTACCCCGCCTTTCGCCCATAGTCAGCTGGGATAGGCTCCAGCTTGCCTGCGACCCTGTAGAACAGGATAAAGCAGCTAGAGATAATGAGATGAGATAATAATAATAAAAATGGGTGGCATGGTGGTGTAGTGGTTAGCGCTGTTGCCTCACAGCAAGAAGGTCCGGGTTCGAGCCCCGTGGCCGACGAGGGCCTTTCTGTGCGGAGTTTGCATGTTCTCCCCATGTCCGCGTGGGTTTTCTCCGGGTGCTCCGGTTTCCCCCACAGTCCAAAGACATGCAGGTTAGGTTAACTGGTGACTCTAAATTGACTGTAGGTGTGAATGTGAGTGTGAATGGTTGTCTGTGTCTATGTGTCAGCCCTGTGATGACCGGGCGACTTGTCCAGGGTGTACCCCGCCTTTCGCCCATAGTCAGCTGGGATTGGCTCCAGCTTGCCTGCGACCCTGTAGAAGATAAAGCGGCTAGAGATAATGAGATGAGATGAGATGAGATAATAATAATAATAAAGTAGAAAAATCCTGAGTGAGAGTAACAATTTGCGTCAGCACTGCTAGTGTAAATTAATGATCTCCATCCATTATCTGTAGCCGCTTATCCTGTGCAGGGCCACGGGCAAGCTGGAGCCTATCCCAGTTGACTATGGGTAAGAGGCAGGGTACATCCTGGACAAGTCGTCAGATCATCACAGGGCTGACACATACCCGTAGAGACAAACAACCATTCACATTCACACCTATGGTCAATTTAGAGCCACCAATTAGCCTAACCTGCATGTTTTTGGAGGAAACCGGTGCACCCAGAGGAAACCCATGCAGACATGGGGAGAACCCAGAACCTTCTTGCTGTGAGGAGACAGTGCTAACCACTACACCACCGTGCCGCCCAAATTAATGATCTATACCTTGAATTTACAATATTCATGATTCTGAATTATTTCTAAGACACTATATAAATGTAAGTAATGTAATTTGTGATATTGAACATGTTAATTTCTTCATACAAAAGGCCAGGTTTTGTTGGAGTCTTACCCCTTGCACTTAAGTACATGTTCAGACAACATTTCAGTGGATTTGATCAAACATCGAGTTTACACAAATTTGTAGAGTCCATGCCAGCTTGAATGTACGCTGTTATTGAAGCAAAAAAGGAGGTGATACCTTTATACTAAGAAAAAAAATCTGAAATTAATGTAATTTCTAAGATTCTATTTTTCACTCAAGTGTTTGCTGATAATCTCATCTCATCTCATTATCTGTAGCCGCTTTATCCTGTTCTACAGGGTCGCAGGCAAGCTGGAGTCTATCCCAGCTGACTATGGGCGAAAGGCAGGGTACACCCTGGACAAGTCACCAGGTTATCGCAGGGCTGACACATAGACACAGACAACCATTCACACTCACATTCACACCTACAGTCAATTTAGAGTCACCAGTTAACCTAACCTGCATGTCTTTGGACTGTGGGGGAAACCGGAGCACCCGGAGGAAACCCACGCGGACACGGGGAGAACATGCAAACTCCGCACAGAAAGGCCCTCATCAGCCACGGGGCTCGAATCCAAACCTTCTTGCTGTGAGGTGACAGCGCTAACCACTACACCACTGTGCCGCCTGGCTGATAATATAATTTGTAAAAAAAAAAAAATGTATCAAATTAGGGCAGCACTCTGGTGCAGTGGTTAGCAAGAAACAATAATATTCTGGGTTCTCCACACAACAAGAAGGTTCTTAGTTCAAACATCTGGGGCCTTTTATTTTGTGAAGTTTGCATGTTCTCCTGTGCCTGTATGGGTTTCCTCTGGGTGCTCTGGTTTCCTCCCACAGTCCAAAGAAATGTAGATTAGGTCAATGGGCTACTCTAGGTGAGTGTGAGCGTGAATGGTTGTTTGTACCTGTGTTAGCCCTGTGATAGATTGGCAACCTGTCCGGTGTGAACCCTGCCTCTCGCCTGAAGTCAGTTGGGATTGGCTTCCCCATGACCCTGACAGATAAGCGGTATTCTTTGTGTGCAACCATGTGACAAAATAGTGTGACGTATGCATTCGCCACCTAGTTGGATGATATACATATCCAAAATTACTTCTCGTGCGAACAATAACTGTGATGCATCTCCGACTTTCTCGAAATATTATGATTCTCTGGAGTCCTCTGCCAAGTCAAGATTCAGAGAAAAAGATGAAATTTGTGGCTTTAAAGATATACTGCCTTTCAGATTTCTCAAATTTAGGCCATTAAAAGAATTTTCCCTGATACCCAATGTTTTTTTATTTTTATTTTTATTTTTTTTAGTGGACTGAAAGCTTCTGAATTTGAATCCAATTTTATAACTTTTTTCCTAAAAGAACAATTAATTAATTTAGAGCCCCCTTGGCCTTAAATTCTCCTGCATTTTTTCCTTGCCTCATGTCAAGACACTACGTTATACATGACGTGGTGGGGTTTCCCCGTTTGTGCAACGCATTGTGGGATACAAATTGAAAACAGGAGAGAACAATGGCGGACGTGAGTGTGCGCATGAAACGAGAAAGACCAACTACAGTAACGGAAAGCAAGAAGAAAAGACACTGTATTGCGAAGGAAAGGAAACGCAGGACCAAACTAACAAATATCGGCAGTCAGCGAGGACCTCAGTGTGATCAGCTGTTCGTTTAGTGACAGAATGATGTAACTGTCAGTGCACGGTCAAGGTAAACCTGTAGATGGCAGTAATGCAACACTGGATGCCAGCTGCCATAAAACCCGAAAGGTGAAGAAGACAACAACGGCTCAGGTAAGAGTGCGCATTCGCACACGGACTTACTTTGTCTGCTTGACTGTGCGAAGCGAGCAATTTCATGCACATTCTTTGCTCGGGAATCCCTTCAAATTAAATAACTTCCCATCCACATAATGGCCTTTTTAAAAAGATATTACAGAAATAAACATGTATCACGGTGGCCAAATTTCAGAGGGAGCTAAACTTCACTGATTTTATGAAATCGAAAGGCCGTCTCACTTTCAAGCCCCGTCCGATTATCCAGAGGATTTAGCCTCATTGCCTCATTGCTACCTTGATATTGTGAACTAGTTCGTTCTACAAAAAAAAAAAAAGTGCATAAGTAAAACAAAGTTACTGGGTTATTGGAACGGCATCACTAATATCTCACCTGGCAAAGTTGACCCACATATAAAGTGGTCACCACACATGCAGGTGTAATTAACTTTTTCCTCAGTTAAGTCTGTTTTTGAACCATGGCACATGATGTTCTCTGGACAGTTCTTCACCTGTTTTGTCATTGTTTTTAATTACTTTGGGAATTCTGAAAACCGGGGCGGCACGGTGGTGTAGTGGTTAGCGCTGTCGCCTCACAGCAAGAAGGTCCTGGGTTCGAGCCCCGGGGCCGGTGAGGGCCTTTCTGTGTGGAGTTTGCATGTTCTCCCCGTGTCCGTGTGGGTTTCCTCCAGGTGCTCTGGTTTCCCCCACAGTCCAAAGACATGCAGGTTAGGTTAACTGGTGACTCTAAATTGACCGTAGGTGTGAGTGTGAATGGTTGTCTGTGTCTATGTGTCAGCCCTGTGATGACCTGGCGACTTGTCCAGGGTGTACCCCGCCTTTCGCCTGTAGTCAGCTGGGATAGGCTCCAGCTTGCCTGCGACCCTGTAGAAGGATAAAGCGGCTAGAGATAATGTGATGTGTGTGATGTGTGTGATTCTGAAAACCTGTTTCTCTTTGTCAGGAGTAGTATTATTACCGCAATTATGTACCGCACGCAAAGTAGGCATTGTCTTTCTTCAAAGGCAATGAAATAAACACAAAACAAAAAACCACAAAGCATTGTAGCAGCTCACACATGAAGCGCTGCTATCTTGGTTGTTGTTATCATCCAACATGGCGGACTTCCGGTTTGAAAAATAAGCGTGATGTCGCATGCACACGAAGAATAGATAATGGATGGATGGCTGGATGGCTGGATCAAATGAGAAAAGAGTGCAAAATATATTTTTGCAACACAAACACTGAATTGTATGAAACATATGTACAGTATATAGAGAAGACAATAAAAAGTGTATATGACTGACTAATTTGTTCTGTGTTCATATTTAATGTTCATTCTAACCCCTGATTATACACATGATTATTCACTCCCATGTAGTGCATGCAATTCAAACTATATGAGGATGTATTAATTCTAATAATCATGACAATTGTTTTCATAATGATAATAATTCTAGTCAGTATCATCACTGGTTGCATGAAAATATTGATGTCTGCTAAAATACAGACTAATATCTGATATAAAATACTTCAGTGTAATAAAAATCAGAAAATTTATGAGAAAGTAGATACACATTACGTCTGTAAAGTAATGACAGACTGTCTGGTCTTTTCTGATCTGTTTTCAAAACACTTAAATGATTGTGATGACATTTATATTATCATCCATCTGCATTTATCACAATATGAACGAAGAAAGGACATTTTTAACCTTGTAATTATGAGGCCAAATAAAAGAAGGGGGAAAGAACACTTAAAAGACAGATTCAATCAGAGTGAAACAAAGCAGATATAAAGGGGGAAAATGTACATTTTGGCACTTCTTTCCAAAACATGTATAGAAGTAATACGAATTGCACATACAAGACTTACAATTACATTTGCATGTATTAGGTAATAGAAGATCACCATAAAAGAAAGCACAGTGAACAGATAATCAATTCCTTGATTTCCCGAAAGTATTTAAAATTCATTACCATATTCTACCAAAAACCTCCAATCTATCAGCTAGCATGTACCTTAATTGCTTCACTGCATGATGTACACTGGCAATATCTCAAATCCTAAAATGTCTCAAATGATTTGGTTTCCTGTTTCTGCCATTTTAATCAAGAAACATAAAGTGCAATTCCACATAGAAAGTGTGATCTCCTTTTCTAAATATCGTGGGATCAAGTGTGCAGTCTCTGTCCATTCAGAAGAAAATCCAAATCAGGTATACGTGTGTGTGTGTGTGTGTGTGTGTGTGTGTGTGTGTGTGTGTGTGTGTGTGTGTGTGTGTGTGTGAGAGAAAGAGAGAGAGCGAGCTTCATAGTATAGCTTTAGCACAAATAGTGTCTGCACTATACAAAAAAGTAATGTATGTCACAAATTGTGTTTTGTTTTAACCATGATGGATCACATGTTCACACCAAGCTCCTCAGTCTAGTGTCGGACGCCTGAGTATCATAAAAGATGATGAAAAGTACAGATGTCAATGGACATTTTTTATGCATAGGTAAATTATGCTGTTTATTCTTTATCAGTTTTCAGTTACAGCTTTATCCTGGTCAGGGTTCACTCTAGATGGAATGGCAATCCACTCTGGGCAAGACACACACACACACACACACACACACACACACACACACACACACACACACACACACACACACACACACACACCTAGGGCCAATATAGAGTAGCCAGTACATGTTTACTGGCATGGGGAAAACTGAAGTACCCAGAGAATGGGAAGAACTCTGCACAGAGCCAAATTTAGAATCAAACCCCAGACCCTGGAGCTGTGAGGCAACTCAGGAAATAAAAAGGAGGAACTTTGTGTGTGTGTGTGTTTAATTGCTACAGTGCAGTTCACATCAATGTAGACATCACAAGTCACTTCTAGTGAAAGGACTGGCTGACTGATACCCCACAGCATGCACGAGTGGGAGTCATTTAGGACATCTGTAGATGGTAGTATACACTGAAACTGCGGATCAGTAATTCAACAATAAACTGAGAGAACCTCAGTAAAACCATTTAGTTTCTCAGATATAATCTGTTAATTGGACAATTGAAAATATCTCAGGTCTGTCATAATACTGTAGTATTATAAATGCCATAGTTCTGTTCATTCCCATAACCGCATTGCAGTCGTAGGGAGGCATGAGAGATGCTGACATAGTCACTCATCTCTCATGTCTTCTCTGGGCTTGGATTGCTTGGTGGCGCCCATCTCCTCTCCAAGCATATTCACACCTACGGTCAATTTAGAGACACCAATTAACCTAACCTGCATGCCTTTGGACTGTGGGGGGAAACTGGAGCACCCAGAGGAATCCCACGCAGACATGGGGAAAGCCTGCAAACTCCACACAGAAAGGCCCTTACCAACCGCTGGGCTTGAACCCAGGACTTTCTTGCTGTGAGGCGACAGTGCTAACCACTATACCGCCATGCCGCCCTAAATGCCATATATATATATATATATATATAAAATATGTGATTTACAGTAAAAAATACGATAAGAAGCAGTCAACAGTAATAAGTGAAACAAAATCAATATTTGGTATAGTGACCCTTTGCTTAAAAGAAAAGTCGTCTCAGGTACTATTTGTGCAGTTTTTTATTTTTTTTTAAATATGGAAATTATCTGGTAAGTTTTACTGAGCATTTTGCATAACCAGTCACAGTTCTTCTAGAAACTTCCCAGAACCCAGCAGCCTTCATTTTATATATATATATATATATATATATATATATATATATATATATATATATATATATATATATGTGTGTGTGTGTGTGTGTGTGTGTGTGTCTTACATAACATGCTGCTTTCTTTACTGACACAAATACAAATTTTTTTTCCTGTAAAATTTAATTTTGTGCTGGAAAACTAATGTTTGGAAATCTAACATGTTTTTTGTTCTGACTCGATAATGTAGAAGTCATAAATCCATAATCAAGTTTGTCCTGTACAAAGGAAAGGGTGGCTAAGACTTTTGCACACTAATACACACAGATATATAGCTGAGAGCCAATGAGGCGCGTAGGGCCGAGTTGGCTATAAGTCATGTACGACGAGATTGAGGGGAATAACTGTTTTATTCTATCCACATTCACTGGATTTTGAGAAATAGAGCATTTTTATTTTTTCCAATTTCGATAAATAAAAACTTTATACAAAACATCTGACAAAATCATTTCCGTTTAGAATGTAAACAAACCAGTGAAATGACAGTAGCAATTTGTGAAAAATGCTATAATAATAATTCCAGAAAAATAAAAAATATGTTCTTATCATTAAATATTTTCATTCCATATTTTGTTGCTTTTTGTTTTTTTGGGGGGTTTTGTTTTCGAGTAGAGTTTTTATTTTGTCCTCAGTTGGTTCAGCAACACACTCCACAATTTTATTCTTCTTTACTCACGGTATATGAGCTGATAGCCTAGTAGTAGAGTAGCCAATCAGAGTGCACGATTGCTCATATCCAGGAAATGTGGATATATATATATATATATATATATATATATATATATATATACCTCCTGTGGGTTCACCACCCACAGAGGTAGCAGTAGGGGACTGGTGCAATGTGGATTGGGTGGCAGTCGAAGGCAGGGGCCTCGACGACCTGATCCCCGGACACAGCAGCTGGCTGTTGGGACATGGAATGTCACTTCGCTGGGGGGGAAAGAGCCTGAGCTTGTGCGGGAGGTTGAGAGGTACCGGCTAGAGATAGTCGGGCTCACCTCCACGCACAGCTTGGGCTCTGGAACCCAGCTCCTCGAGAGGGGCTGGACTCTCCACTTCTCTGGAGTCGCCCGTGGTGAGCGGCGGCGGGCTGGTGTGGGCTTGCTTATAGCTCCCCAGCTCAGCCGCCATGTGTTGGAGTTTACCCCAGTGAACGAGAGGGTCGCCTCGCTGCGCCTTCGGATTGGGGAGAGGGCTCTTGCTGTTGTTTGTGCCTATGGCCCAAATAGCAGTATAGAGTATCCGGCCTTCTTGGAGTCCCTGGGAGAGGTACTGAGGAGTGCTCAGACTGGGGACTCCATTGTGTTACTGGGGGACTTCAATGCTCACGTGGGAGATGACAGTGACACCTGGAGGGGCGTGGTTGGGAGGAACGGCCTCCCCGATCTGAACCCGAGTGGTGTTTTGTTATTGGACTTCTGTGCTAGTCACGGTTTGTCCATAACGAACACCATGTTCGAGCATAGGGGTGTCCATAAGTGCACGTGGCACCAGGACACCTTAGGTCGGAGGTCAATGATAGACTTTGTAGTCGTTTCATCTGATCTCCGGCCCTATGTCTTGGACACTCGGGTGAAGAGAGGGGCTGAGCTGTCAACTGATCACCACCTGGTGGTGAGTTGGATCCGCTGGCGGAGGAGGAAGCTGGACAGACCTGGCAGGCCCAAACGTATGGTGAGGGTCTGCTGGGAACGTCTGGCCGAGCACTCTGTCGGGGAGGTCTTTAACTCCCACCTCCGGGAGAGCTTTTCCCAGCTTCCGAGGGAGGCGGGGGACATTGAGTCTGAGTGGACCATGTTCTCTACCTCCATTGTGGACGCAGCTGTTCGGAGCTGTGGCCGCAAGGTCTCCGGTGCCTGTCGTGGCGGCAATCCCCGAACCCGGTGGTGGACACCGGAAGTAAGGGATGCCGTCAAGCTGAAGAAGGAGTCCTATCGGGCCATGTTAACCTCCAGGACTCCCGAGGCAGCTGACGGGTATCGGCAGGCCAGGCGTGCTGCAGCTCGGGCAGTTGCGGAGGCAAAAACTCGGAACTGGGAGGAGTTCGGGGAGGCCATGGAGAAGGACTATCGGTCGGCCTCGAAGAAATTCTGGCAAACCGTCCGGCGCCTCAGGAGGGGGAAGCAGTACTCTGCCAACACTGTTTACAGTGCGGGTGGGGAGCTGTTGACCTCGACTGGGGACATTGTCGGGCGGTGGAAGGAATACTTTGAGGATCTCCTCAATCCCACCGTCATGTCTTCCACTGAGGAGACTGAGGCTGATGACTCAGAGGTGGACTCGTCCATTACCCAAGCCGAAGTCACTGAGGTGGTTTGCAAGCTCCTCGGTGGCAAGGCACCGGGGGTGGATGAGATCCGCCCTGAGTATCTCAAGTCTCTGGATGTTGTGGGGCTGTCATGGTTGACACGCCTCTGCAACATCGCGTGGCGGTCAGGGACAGTGCCTCTGGAGTGGCAGACTGGGGTGGTGGTCCCTCTTTTTAAGAAAGGGGACCGGAGAGTGTGCCCCAATTATAGGGGAATCACACTTCTCAGCCTCCCAGGGAAGGTTTACTCCAGGGTACTGGAGAGGAGAATTCGACCAATAGTCGAACCTCGGATCCAGGAGGAACAATGCGGTTTTCGTCCTGGTCGCGGAACACTGGACCAGCTCTATACCCTTCATAGGGTGCTCGAGGGTTCATGGGAGTTTGCCCAACCAGTCCACATGTGCTTTGTGGATCTGGAGAAGGCATTCGACCGTGTCCCCCGTAGTATTCTGTGGGGGGTGCTTCGGGAGTATGGGGTTCGGGGCTCTTTGCTAAGGGCTGTCCGGTCCCTATACGAACGGAGCAGGAGTCTGGTTCGCATTGCCGGCAGTAAGTCAGACCTGTTCCCAGTGCATGTTGGACTCCGGCAGGGCTGCCCTTTGTCACCGGTTCTGTTCATAATTTTTATGGACAGAATTTCTAGGCGCAGCCAGGGGCCAGAAGGAATCCTGTTTGGGAACCACAGGATTTCATCTCTGCTTTTTGCGGATGATGTTGTCCTGTTGGCTTCTTCAAACCAGGACCTTCAGCATGCACTGGGGCGGTTTGCAGTCGAGTGTGAAGCGGCTGGGATGAGAATCAGCACCTCCAAGTCCGAGGCCATGGTTCTCGACCGGAAAAGGGTGGCTTGCCCTCTCCAGGTTGGTGGAGAAGTTCTGCCTCAAGTGGAGGAGTTTAAGTATCTCGGGATCTTGTTCACGAGTGAGGGAAGGATGGAGCGTGAGATCGACAGGCGGATCGGTGCAGCCTCCGCAGTGATGCGGTCGCTTTACCGGTCCGTTGTGGTGAAGAAGGAGCTGAGCCAAAAGGCGAAGCTCTCAATTTACCGGTCGATCTACGTTCCGACTCTCACCTATGGTCATGAGCTTTGGGTAATGACCGAAAGGACAAGATCGCGGATACAAGCGGCCGAAATGAGTTTCCTTCGCAGGGTGGCTGGGCGCTCCCTTAGAGATAGGGTGAGAAGCACAGTCACTCGGGAGGAGCTCGGAGTAGAGCCGCTGCTGCTCCACATCGAGAGGAATCAGCTGAGGTGGCTCGGGCATCTTTTTCGGATGCCTCCTGGACGCCTCCCTGGGGAGGTGTTCCAGGCATGTCCCCCCGGGAGGAGGCCCCGGGGAAGACCCAGGACACGCTGGAGGGACTATGTCTCTCGGCTGGCCTGGGAACGCCTCGGTGTTCTTCCCGAGGAGCTGGCCGAGGTGTCCGGGGAAAGGGAAGTTTGGGCTTCCCTGCTTAGACTGCTGCCTCCGCGACCCGGTTCCGGATAAAGCGGAAGAAGACGAGACGAGACGAGACGAGATATATATATATATATATATATATATATATATATATAAAACAATCCTGAAAGTAATTGCAGTGTACTTCAGTAATAAATAGTGGATGTAATAAAAAATTAAGTGTAGGAAATAAAGTTTCCAAAGAAAAAGGACATTTCTGACAAAAGTTGTTCATCAGAAGTTAAAATAATCTGCTTCTGAAGCTGTAGGAGGTGAAAGTAGATAACATTTGTATTCAGAATTATCACCACCTTCATGAAAATGAACAAAAGCTAATCAATAAATAGATTAACACATACAGTAGGTTGATTTAAAAAAAAAATCAAACAGAGGGGCAAAGTGCAGTTTGACTGAAGCATTTTATTTCAACAAAGTTTAAAAAACAGTGTAATTTCTTCTACAAAATATTGATTTCAAAATTATTCGCACCCTTCAAATCAAGGTTTTGTGATGCCTGAATAAAGAATCACAGCACTGAGTCTATGAGGTTGGAGACAGTTGTATTTCTTCGACTACTTCTCTGTGCAGGATAATTTTACATCTTTTGCAGCCTTAGGTTTATGCAAGTGGACCATTATTTCTAGGAAAAAAAAAACCTTTTGTGCTGCTATTGCTTTCAGAAAACACATTCTAGAATGGTGATGAAATATTTGGGAATAGTGTTCCAAAAATAATATTTAGGTAGCAGATATAATTAGCTGAAAAGTTGTTTATCTTTTCCAGTAATATAATGAATCAACAAACAACCAATCCTGAGTCAGAGGCCATGGGAAAGCTGTCACTGTTTTTCTTTCACAGTACAATGAACATGCAGAAACTGCAGTACTCTTTACATGTGAGTTTTTGAGGAACTGGTATGATGTAAATCATGACACACTTTCATGCCTGTCTGATTTAGATAAAATCTGGTAAATCATCTCTCGTCTCACTTTCAAAACTGGCCATGAAATATAAGGTAAGTCTATACCAACTTCTTGCTCCGCATGTGGCAGGAATCCTGGCCGTGCTGCTGTTGTGTTTTCGTTCCCCCAATTCACTATCTATCCTCAGAAAAGTGCCTGGCTGATGGGTGGTCTGACATGCTGACGGGTGAGCGGGTAGGTGAGTGGGCAAGAGACCTGAGTAGAGGAGCACTCATAGTGAGATTATAGGAGGTGGTTTGGACATTGAGGACATGAAGAGGAGACAGCTTGGAGAAGAGATAGATTGCTGTTCCAGGTGATCAAACAATAGGATGAGAAAAAGAAGAGTGTCAGTGGAGGCACAGGTGAAGAGGCAGAGAAATATTCAGATAGAGAATAGAGAAGGAGAGACAGATAGAGAGAGACAGAAAATAAAAGCAACAAGATATGAAAGTAAAACAAGCAGAAGTTTTATGACAGCAGCATACTGTGCAAAAACCACGAAAAGACTTTTTAAAAATGATTTTTTTCTTTTTTTCTCTTTCCCTAGCCTTGATGCAAAATCAGCTGTGAATATAGAAATTAAGAAAATATTCATGACTGTATTCTTTCATGACTTAATTATCATCTTGTAAAACCCCATAATTATAACAGGAACACACACACACACACACACACACACACACACACACACACACACACACACACACACAGCATTTAGTGTGAACATTCATAGGCAATTCCATCATGTGATTATTAATTATGTAGACAAATTAGGGATATGTGAGAAGGAAAATTAATGATGGCTTGCTCAGGTAATGAAGAAATGATTAAAATGCAGATGAAGATGAGTTGAGGATATTTGTCTTAGAATGTTCGAAAGCTTGGTGATGCAAATGCTATAGACAGTGCAAGAAATTGCTACCATTCGTACAGGTAGATACATTTCACTTATATTCAAACAAAACAATGGAATATATTAATCTGTAATTAATTACACCCTTTGGTTTAGACACATTAAGGGTTTAAACAGTAAGCCGCCCACTCATACCCCACATGTGCTTAAGGCCCATTTACATTTGGTGTGTGTGTGTGTAAGAGGAAGGCAGATGGAAGAGAGAGAGAGAGAGAGAGAGAGAGAGAGAGAGGAAATGGTTCATTTCTCTGAGCACTCAGGAGTGGAAGTGGAGCAGCATATGTTGGGATTTGAATAGTCAATCGATGAATAACCCAAAGCACTGTTTCTTTTTTTTTCTGCTCCCTCTTTCTCGTCTTTCTGGACAGGCTAGCGGAACAGCAGTGCTGTGCTGGGAGAGTTGGCCATCCCTAAAGTACTAGGCTGTAGTCAAAAATATTTACAGCGCCAGGAGGTATTTAGAGAAATATTTGAAAAATTCAATACTAGGCTGACCCCTCACTGGGCATTCACTGCTTCTCACTTTCTCCATCTCTTTCTTTCACCATCTCTCTCTCTCTCTCTCTCTCTCTCTCTCTCTCTCTCGCTCTCTCTAGCTCAATCTTCATCTTCATCTCTATCAGAAAAAAGAGCTAATTCTATGCATTTCTATGGACAAGGCTAAATCTGTGCTGAAATAAAAGCCCAGTTTTAATGGAAAACTTATTACACTGCTTATACCTATTTCATTTTCAGACAGCTTTGCAGAAGTGACATTGTCCATTTTTCTTTTCTTTTCGGTTCTTCAGTTATTTAGGTTATTTTTCAGTTATTTTCTTTCACATATTGCAGAAAGTTTCATTACTTTAGTATAGCTCTATAACTCCTCATATGAGTTCTCTTTTTCTTGCTCAGCAAAAGGGTGCAATATGTCAGGGTTGCTCAGTATTCATTGCATGCTTGAAAAGACTTGCATTAAATATTAAGCACACTTTTGCAAATTCATTTTTTTTTAATAGTTATTTATCTGTTAGGAAAACGTGCAAGTAAAATGAAGCAGTGTTTTCTCCATTATTCTATTTCATTATGACAATCAGTCCAAGCAGATTAGGACTAAATATGATTTATAAATAATATAGATGTATGTGTTCATGTTTGGTTATTTCATTTGTTTCTGCTTTACCGTTTGTCTTGAGCTTGCCTGGTTTCACTTCAGCATATCAGTGGAACACTAGAGGGCAGAGCAGAACCAGCCAGAACATCCACTTCAGCTGAGGTCTGATCAGTCCTGAACTTTGGCCACATACATTAATTAAAGTTCATGCAAATATACGCCATACAGTCACTGACATGCTCTACACTTCATTAATGAAGAATATGTTGAAAGTATTAACACATAGTAATAAATAATTGTGTATGATTTTCAAAGATCTATGAACATACAGTATGTGACTGAGCTTTGTCAAAAAACTGTGTGTGTGTGTGTGTGCACAGCTCAGCATGTTTGAGGGGCATTTTTATCCTCACAAACTGCCATAGAAGAACATGTGTCAGGACACATTTCACACACTTATACATGTTCACAAAGACATCACATACTCTCTCTCTCTCTCTCTCTCTCTCTCTCTCTCTCTCTCTCTCTCTCTCTCACACACTCACACACACACACACACACACACACACACAGCTTGAAATCAGATAACAAATTATCATTTCAACAATTGCTTTCAATATCATTGAAAAAAATGTAATAATAATAATAATGTAAAAGCCATTTTACCCTAATTGATAAGTATTATAAGCTATGCATATTATTTTATAATATCACAATAATGGCAAAATATGGTGCTGAACATGTCATTTAAATTGATATTTGGAAAAGCTGAATATAAAAAAAAGAAAATATTGCATTATAAAGATAATATTGCATTTTACTTTGGCCTGTATTTCATTAAGTTTAAAGCAGAACATGTCCTTTTGTCATGCCGCAGGTTTGTCAGTCCTGGAAAAGAGGAATGTCTGAAACACATCTGGAGAAAATCCAAGATTTATATATAAATTATTTTTGTTAGCAGGGTGAGAGTAAGAACCATAAATCATCTTACGCTAAGAATATGGTATTTTCTGTACACTTGCCAAAGGCTACAACAGTTTCTATCTTCCTCTAACTTGTCTCGATGTGGTATTCGGCTTCATCTTAGTTATTGCTCTTAGCCTGCATTTTACTTCTATGTCTCCAAAACATGACAACTACCGGGACAACAATGCTAATATATTCGGTGGAAGCCGAAGGATAGGGAAGGATTGTGAAGTGTGCAGTCAAGTGAAACATGAAAGGTTCCAGACAGGATGTGACATGGTGTCGTTCAGCTTTGCACAGATAAAAAGCCCTATCCTCGACGAACCCCCTGCAAGTCTTTTCTCCCTTATGCAGACATCAATCCTCAGCAGCACCCAAACCACTCGCTATTAAACCATTTGCTTTCGGAGTGTTTATACAGAGCTAAAAACAAGGCTGACAGCTTATCTGCACATGCAGAGACTGCAACTACTGAGCAGTCACTTATTACTCCCCACAACCCTCATTAAGGCTTCCTGTTTTTATCTCTTTATGATTTCTCTCTTCTCATTTCTCCTCTCTCACTCTCACACTCTCTTTCAGTTTCCTCTCCCTGGCTGGCAGCAGAATGTCCTTCACTCAGTTGATTTATGGTTCAGGTCTCTGACTTGTTAGATCTATCCGCAATAACACAATATGGGCCTGTCCCCAATGTCAGCTCCGACATTCGGTTCGGCTGATGCTTAATCCTTCCTGTCTGCTGTTATCTGTATATGTTTTTAAAGCACAAATAGAATTTGTGCTTAAAAAGCTGTGTTGCTTTTACTGAGAGCATTTAGCAAACACTTGCTCCTGGGTTTGTTTACATTGCACTTGGCTTTCATGTGTGGGTTGAATCAAGGCTAACCCCAAGCATATCTTGGCTCCTCAGGCTTGTATAGCTAACACTCTCACTTTGCTCCTTCTTACAGGACGAGTTAATTGAATCCGAGTTCAATTTGTCTGTCCAGATGCTCCTCTGTGCAGGAGCACAAAAGTACTGGAGCAGGTGTAGCTGCATTAATGCTTCTTTTCCATTCAAGATCTGGTCAGAAGCTGATGTTTCAGCTTCGTAAACATTCTGTGTTTTTTTCCCCCCCATCTCTGGATATAATTCTGATCGCTGCAGAATTCAAAAGATTTGTTTCTGACCTTGGTACATATCGGCCTATTGATACATCTGAGAGAGGTCCAGCCTACCATGTGTGCATGTTCTTCTGGCCAGCAAGAAAGAAAGGGAAGGAAAGGAAAAAAGAGAGAGAGAGAGAGAGAGAGAGAGAGAGAGAGAGATGTGTGTGTGTGGATTTCTTCTCTGATGTGGACACAGGCAGAATGGCCGTGACCCCTGCGGCCTGCAGCTTTTAGACAGCAGGGTGAGTAAGTCCCCCCCCTTGCTGTATACGGCAACACAAAGCATGTTTGGCCTGACTACTTTGCTGTGTTCAGCTACAGATATGCTGCATTCGTGGCTTTTCGCACAGGGCTAATGGCCAGGCTGTGTGCTGCCTCTGAAATGAGCTTTGTAATTACTGCCCTTAGACACTACAGCGGACGCAACAGAGCCGCTTTATGGAGGCGCGCCATGTTTTTCTGTCAATAAGGATTGATGTGGCTTTCAGCAACGTGTGAAAGACCTGTTGTCACTTTCATTACCTGAGCAATTTCTGTGTAATTCATTACTGAAAAGAAATCTCTTAGGCTTATACACGAGATTGTACATTTCATTCATCACTGGCAGTGCGATTTGTCAAATTGAAATCTAAAGTGAATTTGAAAAGGATGCAAGTATGAAGTGATTCAAGACTGTCCATAAACAAATAATGTTATAACCTTTCATTTGATTTCTTAAGGAAGTGCAATTTCTACGTTGAGCATAGAGTGCGTTGCCGATGCACTGCCTGTTTTCTTCACCTTCACAAAGCAACAGCTAATACCTTTGTTTCAATTGCATATGATGCTCATGACATGACATGGCTGCTTCACTTATTCTGATGTCAGAATTGGACGCATGCTTGACTATTGAACTGACTGTTAAGCTTTAGCAATAGGTAATTTATACCTCCCAGGTCCAGCCAGAGAAAAGCAAACGCGGCTGGTGTGAAAAGACCTAAAATATTAAACCAGAAATATACTGTACATACTACAAGCATATTTTGTTACACTTGATTTCAGCCACATCTTCCATTTACACAGATTACGAGTACTGTAAGTCAACAGACCAAATGAATTTTCACCCCAATCTCAACAGTGACAGTCTGCAGATTTATAGGATATGTATTAGTGCATAAATCATCAAGGTAAACTTCATCATCAGGTTTTATGGTCAATTTATGGTGCTATTAGATGAATTCTGCTGAGACAAATGCACACACATACAATCAGCGCAGAAAGTGATCCATGACATTGCAGGCTGGGGGTCGTACAACATACTCATTTAACATGTGGCAAAAGCAAGAAGTTTTGCTAAATTGTCAAATATTGAGCCAGACAAGATCAAAATGGCTTTCATCAATATTGGAGTCTGACTTCTCTTTCTGCACAGCGATAAACTCTGACCCTGCAACCACTCATTCAGTCCTGAGACGATTCGTCAACCAAGCATGCGACAGAAAGAGAGCAGGGTAAAGACTGTGCATATGTGTGTGTGTGTGTGTGTGTGTGTGTGCGCATGTGTGTGCATGCTCACATTATGAAACCTGATGTAACTGTATTCAAATAATCGAATCTTTCTTTCATTCTTTCTTAAAACCATACTTACTGTGACTAAGCCTCTTTTCTACTCTTACTTCTGTCTGGCTCCTGATTCTTAAGACAGTCCAGACACAATGTTATATCCTGAAATTATTTGTCTCTTATGTTTTTTTTTTCCATAGAGATTTATACATTGTTCCCAGATCCTCTGTTAGCAGGATTAGACTTAATGAATATAATCTCGCTGCAGATTAGGTTTATTTGTAATACCTCATTTTAAGTAAGATTAAACCCACTGATTGTAACAATGTACTGTATGTGTACAAGTAGCAAAAACTACACTAATATATACATAAACTATAGATTTGTGAAAAGGTCATTTACTCTATTCTCATACTCCTGCATATCCTGACAATAGCCCTTCTGTGTCCATTCCCAAAATAGCAGAGCAACAGCAAACACCGAAAAGCGTATTTGGATTTAAATAAGCTGATTCCTCCACATAAATCTGATGTCCCCCAATTAGTGCTCAAGCAAATATGCTTTGTCCTTCAGCACAAGCTCGAAAACTGACTCATACTGACTTAACTTGATCCCTCCAACTGAAGGGGAGTTGATGTAAGCAGGATTGTTGAGCAATATCAGGGTCAGAAAGTTTAACCCTTAAATGCCTGGGTGTTTTTCAACTCTTCATTCTTTGGTTATGGACTTTGATTATCTGCAGATTCTTCTGAAGGAGCCAAAAAACATGTAACCAAGTAACCATGTAAGGTTTAATGTTGGATAGAGGGTAAAAGAGTAGATAGGAGAAAAGAAACAAGGGTAACACTTCGTTTACAAGGCTAAGGATCGCAAATAAACGTGCAGTATATTAATAGTTAACTAATGCTTTCATGTCGATTAATTAATAGGATTACCGTTAATAATTAAGTACTGATATCATGATGAGTCATTTTGTGACTCTGAGTATTATTAAACATTATTTACATTATTATCAGTCTTATTAGCAATGGAGGTTAACCCCACGTGTAGGCAACTTAAGTAAATTGGACCCCCCCCCCCCCCCCTTTTCAAACCCTAACACATAATACACTCTAAATACAAATGAGGTCTACATGTTGTTTGTATTTTTACCTGTAGGATCACATATAATTTTATATGAGGATTGTCACCACAAAATGACTCCAGTTGGTCAAAAAAATGAAAAGGTGTTTTATTGGATACTCTAGATTTGCACTATTCCGCACTACCTCATCTTACCAGCTGCTAGTTTGTTTATACTGCTTATTTCATGTTTACCTGCTATACCTCGAGTGCCCTTGACTGTTTGGTTATTTGAACCAATTTATATGTGTGTGTGTGTGTGTGTGTGTATGTATGTATATATGAGTGTTTAGTTTACGTCTAGTTCATATCTAGACTGTTTATACTGTTTATATTGTCTGTTTGAGTGTTTAGTCTGTGTGTAGTTCTTATCTAGTGTTTACACTGTTTATATTGTCTGAGTGTTTAGTCTATGTCTTGTTTTACCTAGTGTTTATACTGTTTATTTATACTGTTTATATTGTTTGAGTGTTTAGTCTATGTCTAGTTCCTATCTAGAGTGTTTATACTGTTTATATTGTTGTTTGTTTTTTTCAATTATTCTATTTTTATTTGTTGCATTGCCTGTTTGCACTGTGGGTCAGAGAGGACTGAAATTTCATCTGTGCTGTATGTCGAGCATGTATAGCATATTTGACAATGAAGTTGACTTGACTTGACTAGATCTCTGCCTAATTATAAAATAAGGGGTCATTTGTTACATTTGGTGCAGTCAATCCAGAGAAATTAGTAAAAATGTTTACAGTATTATCATCTTAGTGGAAAATCAGGTTTGAGAAAATGAGCTGTAAATTTTATGATGTGCAAATTGAAACTAATGCATAGCATATATTTATTTGGCAAACAAAGTCATATGAAGAGTTTGGTTCCAAAATGGTTAAAGTCCATTGTAATAAACTTGAGAAAAAAAAATTCTTTAAAAAAAATTGTAGCATGAAAATCACTATTTTTCCGTTTGAAATTTTAATATAATACTATAAGGTTGTGGGGCAGCGTGGTTAGTGCTGTCGCCTCACAGCAAGAAGGTCCTGGGTTCGAGCCCAGTGGCTGGCGAGGGCCTTTCTGTGCGGAATTTGCATGTTCTCCCCGTGTCCGCGTGGGTTTCCTCCAGGTGCTCCGGTTTCCCTCAGAGTCCAGAGACATGCAGGTTAGGTTAACTGGTGACTTTAAATTGACCATAGGTGTGAGTGTGAATGGTTGTTTGTCTCTGTGTCAGCCCTGCGATGACCTGGCGACTTGTCCAGGGTGTACCCCGCCTTTCGCCCATAGTCAGCTGGGATAGGCTCCAGCTTGCCTGCGACCCTGTAGAACAGGATAAGTGGCTACAGATAATGGATGGATGGATGGATGGATGGACTATGAGGTTGTAATAACACTAAATATGCAAATGTAGATTTTGATTTTTAAATAAAAAAACAGATTTTTTTTCAAAATGCAATATATCCATGACATTTTTTTCCTCTAAAATGAGATAAATCCATTGTATCAATAAAACCAATTTGTGTGTGTGTGTGTGTGTGTGTGTGTGTGTGTGTGTGTGTGTGTGTGTGTGAAATATAACTAGAAACAAAGTAAAGTTGATCTACACATTTGACAGACTCTGAACTTGGACCATCTCTTATATTGGATCACAGATTTTCCCAAATTACATTCATCTTGTTGTTTACAAGTCCCAATCTATTTTACACACAAAGCTCTGAGGAATGTTAATAGACCCAGTCAGATGTTTACACAGAAATGTTTTTAAAAGAAAAAAAGACAAACTTTTTATTCTGGATGATAAATTTAGAAGTTTGGACACCATGTACAGCATGTACAGTTAAATTCCTAGCCAAGCTCCCCGGGTACGAAGCAGAGCTCCATGCTTAAGAGAATATGGTGAAGCATCAACCTTATTTTTGATGGCTTTTGTGACCACAGGGAACCCAATTGTAAGTTGAAGGCAGCATATCTCATAAACACTTGACCACCGGGCAACAAAATTTGCATCTTTATTTCCATAAGATAGATGGGGTTTATCCTGTGCTTATTTTTAATTTGCTTTTTTAAAAATAATGTGGAATTATTTCTCACACATTTTACACTCATCGGGAGCTTTGGAACATTGGACCACATTCTCGACCAGAATAATAATATTAAATACTATCAGGTTACTCAGCATTGCCCAGGTTTTGCAAAATTCTGGGTTGCCCCCAGACTTCCATGTCAAATTTGTTGAAAATCCATTGAGAAATGGTGATGTTAACCCAAGACAAACAAAAATCCAAACATCCACCACCCAGGGTCCCACCAGGGACCCCCTGGGGCCCAAATATGGAATTTCTGAGTTTTGCCAAATTGTGGCTATCTCCTGTAACTACGTGCCAAGTTTAGTGAAGATCTGTTGAGGGTTTGTGTTGATAAATGTAACATGAAAGGCATTGAGGGAGGGGGTGGGTAGATGTTGTGTCCCCCAGGGACCTCCCTGGGGCTTGTATATGAATTTTGTTTATATCTGCAAAATTCTGGGTTATCCCCAGACCTACTTGCCAAATTTGGTGAAAATCCATCGAGAAATGGCGACGTTAGCTCAAGACAAACAAATAAACAAACAAGCAAACTTTGCTGCTTATTATATAGTTATTCAGATAAGAAATGTTTGATTCCATCAAAGTTATTCATTTATTTTACTCAAAATCTCATTAAAAGTTGGGGATTCTCCACGATGTTAACAGTCAGTGGGAACGGCGTTTATTGTTTCTGCATTTGAATGGTGCACTCTGATTGGTCAAATGGAGATAATGTGTTCTGCTGAAAATCAGTAGTGGTGTTTGTCATGTTTTGGAAAGAAAGGGGCTATACAGTGCAGAAAAACATGGCAGATACCGTGTTTTGCATAAAATTGATTTTGAAACTTTCAATAGTGATCAAATGCCCAACTTCTTTTGGTGGAAACTTGATTTTTTATTTTATTTTATTTTGAAAATGGCATTTATCACATTTTAGAACCAAACTCTTCAGGTTGGTTTTTGGAGTATAATTTATTGGTGATGGATATATTATAGATTAAAAATTAGAAAATTAGAAAATCAAGAAAATCAATGTGTGGGTCATTTTTTAACCACTCTTGTTTCAAATTACTATATCACGAAATGAACTTTTGCTATACTGGACTCATTTTGTGGTGACATACATCATATATATTGCTGGAATTTGTAATTTGGGAAAGATATTAGACCATTGGGGGCAGGGTTTGGATCATAATAAATCAGATAATCCTGCTCTTCAATACGCAGAACACAAGTACTAGAGTGTATTTAGGTAATTTGGGACAGTCTAAGTATACTATAGTAATTGGTAATGCTTTAGATTAAAGTTTCCTTAACTGGCATTATTTAATGCAGTAGTTAGCATGAACAGACCTTGAAATTTTGCATTATATATGTCATAAGTAACATTATGCACACTTGTATTAATAATGTACACTTAAGTAATGTACACTTGTATTAATAATAAACCAAATAAGCTAAATAATCAACATATTTCATATCATCAGTGAGTAAAATTCATCCCACTACATGGACCAACACCAAGTGTATTAATTATCATGTTTGCAGTTGTCTAACTCCAAAACTGGGGATAAAAATGAAGCCAATATTTCCATCTGGAGACCAGAGTTTAGTAAGTTATCAACATTTAGTAACATGCTGTAATTTAATTTATGCATATTTATTTCTGTCACAGATTGAATAAATATTATGCAGCTGATGTTTTAAGCAAATTTTAAGCATTTAAGCAAATGTCAATTAATACATGTGTTAAATTATTTAGTTATATTGTTAACATTAGTTGTATTGTATAAATGTTGAAATTCAAGATTTGTTGACGTTAACTAATGCAGTAAATAAAATCTCATCTCATCTCATTATCTCTAGCCGCTTTATCCTGTTCTACAGGGTCGCAGGCAAGCTGGAGCCTATCCCAGCTGACTACGGGTGAACGGCGGGGTACACCCTGGACAAGTCGCCAGGTCATCACAGGGCTGACACATAGACACAGACAACCATTCACACTCACATTCACACCTACGGTCAATTTAGAATCACCAGTTATCCTAACCTGCATGTCTTTGGACTGTGGGGAAAACCGGAGCACCCGGAGGAAACCCACGCGGACACGGGGAGAACATGCAAACTCCACACAGAAAGGCCCTCGTTGGCCACGGGGCTCGAACCCGGACCTTCTTGCTGTGAGGCGACAGCGCTAACCACTACACCACTGTGCCGCCCAGTAAATAAAATGACTTAATAAAATCTTAATGTAAATCCCTACCTAAATATTAATGACATGTAATTTGTAATTCAAAACCAGCACCACTAAAAAGTTGCTTTGAGACCTGTTTAATGTCAAACTACTTCATTTGTGTGATGCTATAAAAATCGGTGTAGCCAAAGATCAATCCATTCAAGCATTCAGTAAAAACTATGACACATGTTAATAAGAGTAGAAATTCAAATTTATTGTTAATATGAAATTCAATTTTATAGGAATTCAAATTTATTGTTAATATGTCCTGTGTTATAGTTTAGTTTATATTTAGAAAACGAAAATACCAAATGGTCTCAAATTACCTACACTTATATTATAGCCTGTAATTTAGGTTAACCTATATTGTTTTCAAACAGACCCATTGTGTAAATAATCTTTATTACAGTTACAAATCACAGTATTCATTAACAGAGTGAGTTAACAAGACATCAATATTTAAAGATTATCATTATTACAGGCTCATCATCTATGTCTCAGAGTCTGTTAATGTATACACTTCATTATAGCCTAATGGGATAAAGATTAGTGCATGTATTAATTCATCATTATGAAAGCATTATTTAGTTAGTAATGTAGGCTTATTTGTGGACATTATAGAAAAGCATTACCAAAACAAGTAGAGAGTGAGAGGGGGACAGAGATGAGCGGAGGAGAAAGAGGAAGGAGTGAAGGAAAGGAGTGGGAAGTAGCGAGAAGAAGTAATGTGGAGGGAATATCTGAGGAGAGGAGAGGAGAGGAAAAAGGAATAGAATGAAGAGACATGGAGAGATTTTTGAGGAGACAGGAGGAAGAGACAGGACAGAAATAGAGATAGAAGTGAAAGGAAAAGGTGCAGAGAAGCAAAGGGAAGAGGAGTATGAAAAAAGAAGGGAGTAGTAAGGAGCGGTGTCGAGATGAAAGGAGTACAGAGAAAAGAAAGAAACAGGAGAATAGGCAAAGAAGTAAGGGAGAAAAGGAAAGGACTCTTGAGAAAACAATAGAGTGGAGAGGAGCAAAGAGTTGAGGTTTAACATCAGTGAGAAAAAAATGAAAAAAACCAAACAAACTTAGGAACCTTGCTTAGGCTGTCCCTGTGAAGTTATACATTCTGTGTAGAACCCTACAACTGAGTGCGTCCCTACCAGAAAGGGTTTTAAAGTAGAGCTTTTAGGAAGCTAAGAGCCCTTAACTATCCAGAGAACCATGAAGAAACCTGTGAGGGTTTCTAAGCATGTAGAGGGTAGATGAGTAGAGAGGACCGATAAGGAAACTAATATGGAGGTGTGGAGTAGAGAGAACTGTAATAAATAGAAAAGAAGTAAGGATGAGAGGAACAGAGAGAAGAGATGAGGAGAACAGTATACGAGATGAGGAAACAGAATTTATGAGAAACGATGTGTAGAGAGGATCAGAGAGGAGGGAGGAGGAGGAGGGGGGTATCACTCATGAACTGGACATAAAACCACATCAGCATGGTGTGGATTAGTATTACCATGTTTTCTCGCAGCTGTGAGAATAATAGGAATGTAACATGGGAACAATGTACTTTATTCTCTCTACATTCACTGGATATGAGCAATCGCAATGAACAATTGCCTACTGTACTACGAGGCTATCAGCTCATATACTGTGAGTAGAGAAAAACAAAATGGCAGAGTGTGTTGCTGAGCCAACCGAGGACAAAAGAAAAACTCTACTCGAAAACAAAACCTCAAAAAAATACAAAAAAAGCAGCAAAATATGGAATGAAAGCATTTGATGGTAAGGATGTATCTTTTTTATTTTTTAAAGAATTATTATTATATAATTTTTCACAAATTGCTCATGTCATTTCACTGGTTTGTTTACATTCTAAGTGGAAATCCCGTCATACATGGATAATAGTCAACTCGGCGCTACGCACTTCGTTGGCTATCAGCTCATTTATGACTCGATTTCGTGGAATAACTGTTAAGTATGCTTTGTGGGTAATGCATGAGGGTATGCGTTCTTATGCAGTATTATAAGGTGTCAGGTACGAGGCATGAGGCGGATGTAAGTGCAGAATTATATTTATTATAATAGTGCAAACACACACAGGCAAACAATCCCAAATCGGCAGGCAAACTCATAAACGTGAAGACATGCAAAAGATCGAGCGAGGCACAAACAGGATGTCACAGGCGAAGAGAAAAACGTAAACTAGGAACAGGAATAGAATTCAGATAACCAGGAAACCAATCACAGAATCAAGTCTCAGTAATGTCTTGCAACAAACTCAATACTTCGCACTGAGTGTGTGTTTAAACAGTCCTTATATATTGCTCCTCAATCATGTGCAGGTGTGCGCGCTAAAGCGTGCTGGACTGACATAAGGATTTCTCCATAAATGTAAAACTTTAGGGGCGGCACGGTGGTGTAGTGGTTAGCGCTGTCACCTCACAGCAAGAAGGTCCGGATTCGAGCCCCGTGGCCGGCGAGGGCCTTTCTGTGTGGAGTTTGTATGTTCTCCCCGTGTCCGCGTGGGTTTCCTCTGGGTGCTCCGGTTTCCCCCACAGTCCAAAGACATGCAGGTTAGGTTAACTGGTGACTCTAAATTGACCGTAGGTGTGAATGTGAGTGTGAATGGTTGTCTGTGTCTATGTCAGCCCTGTGATGACCTGGCGACTTGTCCAGGGTGTACCCCGCCTTTTGCCCGTAGTCAGCTGGGATAGGCTCCAGCTTGCCTGCGACCCTGAAGAACAGGATAAAGCGGCTAGAGATAATGAGATGAGATGAGATGTAAAACTTTAAAATCCAGCAAATCCAATCCTGTAATAATAATAATAATAATAATAATAATAATTGTCATCATTGTCATTGTTGTTGGAAGTAGCAGTAGTATGACTTTTAAAACCTGTATTTTTTTTGTAATATATTATTATAAACACCCTCAACCATACTCATGCCAGTGAAATTACATTCTGTAGTGTATTTGAAGCTGGTAGTAGCAGGCCTCTTGATGCATTTGCTCTCCTAACTTTGACACACTTTTGGGTAAATATCCTGTTTTGCCGAACCCTGAAGTGAGTTGTTATTGGAAGCTTCACACAATGAAGCAGCAAAGTGAAGCACTACTTGAGACAAGGATAGCGTTTCAGAGCTATTGACAGAAAACCATTTACCTCCCAAGAGCTTACAGCCTCTTCAGGGGTTTCACTGTTATCCTAAATGCCACAGAGAATCAATTCAGAACAACAAGAGTGTGTTTTTGTTTTTTTGCTGATATGTTGCAAGATTTCTCATTAATTTACAGCACTTGAAACACAGTAAGTGGCGTAGAGGAACCATAGTGACTTATAAGAGCTACTGACTCTCTCTCTCTCTCTCTCTCTCTCTCTCTCTCTCTCTCTCTCTCTCTCTGTGTGTGTGTGTATGTGTGTGTGTGTGTGTGTGTGTATGTGTGTGTGTGTGTGTTTGGTCCAGCTGTATTGAGTTCTTCAGAGAGAACAACTTCTGATACATTGAAAAGTGATGTACCGGATAGTGTTAATGTTAATTGGGCATACCTAACAACCTGTCATACCCCCCATCCCCCCATCGTCTGTCCCTCTCTGTTGAGTTACATATTGATCCTGAGACACCAATGGTGCTGACCTCTTCTGCTCCTCGGACCTGCCTGATCCATCCTGATGCCCTACATCTGGCTGGAGTCTCATCACGTTGCTCCTGTGTAGGACGGCCCCATGTGGACAGTTGAAAGTCGCACTTGGAAGACGCTCTGGACACTTACAGTAATGCTTTTATGGCTGAGAACTACAGTTAATTTGCTAACTTTAGGACTGCAGTTGTCATGAACAGTTTTGCACTCAAGTTTCCATCAATGAACAGTTTATAACTTTAACAAAAGAGACTTCATGTTTGGGGGTGGCACGGTGGTGTAGTGGTTAGCGCTGTCGCCTCACAGCAAGAAGGTCCTGGGTTCGAGCCCAGTGGCCAATGGGGGTCTTTCTGTGTGGAGTTTGCATGTTCTCCCTGTGTCTGTGTGGGTTTCCTCCGGGTGCTTCAGTTTCCCCCACAGTCCAAAGACATGCAGGTTAGGCTAATTGGTGGCTCTAAATTGACCGTAGGTGTGAATGTGAGTGTGAATGGTTGTCTGTGTCTATGCGTCGGCCCTGTGATGACCTGGCGACTTGTCCAGGGTGTACCCCGCCTCTCTCCCATAGTCAGCTGGGATAGACTCCAGCTTGCCTGCGACCCTGTAGGACAGGATAAGTGGCTACAGATAATGGATGGATAGATGGACTTCATGTTAAAACTATAATGATTTTCCTGGTTACACAGTTATACTTTGTGACTCTGTAGGACACTGTTACAGAAGCAAATATTTATAATCATGCTATCTGTTATCACCCACATGAGGATGGGTTCCCTTTTGAGTCTGGTTCCTCTCGAGGTTTCTTCCTCGTGTCATCTGAGGGAGTTTTTCCTTGCCACCATCACCACAGGTTTGCTCATTGGGGATAAATAAATTTATTAGGAATAAAATTAGCTCATGTTTAAAGGCTTTAATTTTCTGTAAAGCTGCTTTGTGACAATGTCTGTTGTTAAAAGCGCTATACAAATAAACTTGACTTGACTTATACTTCCTATTTAAGAAATCTCACTTGCACCTGTCAATATTCAGCTACACTTTTTGCATTTATTCAGCTCAAGTGACATTAGATTTGATCAAAATTGGATTTTAAAATGCTCTACTTAGTATAAAATACAGAGCACTGAATTTATTTCAGGAGACTGTTGTTCTAATTAGTTCTATAACGGATCTAGATGGCACAATGTATCATGATACTAAATGACTGAAATCGAGCTCTACTCAGACGTCCTGGCAAACTACACACCATTTAAGACAAAATATAATGCTCAACATATCAAAGTATTTTAGCTGGTAAGAGGTTTTGTCTTTTCCTTTCTTTTTTTTCTCCATCTGGCTGTTCTCATTATATACATCTAAGCACATCCTTGACACAGAGGGATTTCAAGATCGGAGACATAAAAATTCAAAGAGCAGAAGCCAAAGTGATAGAAATTCAGCACCATGCAGACAACTGAATAATAACATTAATGAAATTTTTACATTGACTAAAAGTCAGAGTTCGTCCTTCATTAATTTTAAAGTCACTCTCTCAGACTTGGAAATATGTTCGGACAGGTGGCTCTTTTCTCCATCTCGGCATGGCCTCGTGGAGAAACCTGCTACCCCACAGACATTCTCTTCGTGCCACTCATCATTTTCAAACATGACAGCGATGGCTAACCTTTCAGCTTGAGACACACTCTACTTTTTGGTCCTCTACTTCACCACAATTTTCTATAACACCCTTTTAATTCTGCATTTTGTGTGTGTGTGTGTGTGTGTGTGTGTGTGTGTGTGTGTGTGTGTGTGTGTGTGTGTGTGTGTGTTGATGTGCTCCTTGCATTCAGCTTCCTATAAAACTTAGTTTTTACTAGTTCTCACTTAGGCTGAAACTGACACTGTTTAATTGGAGTTTCTGTGGAAAGAAATGAGGTGTGTTTGAATGATGTGATCTCAGACCTTGTGCTGTGTGGGAGGCTCCTCCAAAACCCTCCATGATGGAAACATACTGAGGTGAGGAGGTTAATGCAGCAAATGCTTTGTGATTCTGCTGCTGAAGGCGTTGACGGGCCATAGACAGATGTATTTATGGCCTTTGGTGTAGACTTTCATAATGTTCAAGGAAATGACTGAGCATAATGTTTAACAGTGTTGAACTGACTTTTTTGAACTTGCTGCCTTCAACGAAGCACAAGTGTTTCACTCAACCTGTGCATTTCATAATGGTTATAAATGGGTCACATTTGTTTGGCTGGTCTTAAGAACCTTATTAAAGTGTTGATTTATATACAGCATAGAGCCTAATGCATTACAAAGGCAACCTGTCAAACTAAGATTTGCTAGAGAGAACCAAACAAAGTTTTAGTATACATAACAAAGTGAGATATGGCTTGTAAATGCTTGAATGGCAACATAAAACAACTGTTCATTTCAACTCAATTCACTCATCTTCAGAAACTGTTTTATCCTGGTTAGAGTTGCGATGGATCTAGAGCCTATTCCAGGAACACTGGGCATGAAGTGTAAATACACCCTGGGTGGGATGCTAGTCCACCATTCACACACACTTTCACACCTAGAGCCAATTTAGAGTTAGAGCTAGCAATTCATCCACTGGCATGTTTTTTTTTTTTTGAGGTCTGAGGAAACCCACACAGCTACCTGCTGTACCACCATGACTCCCAATGTAATTCAATTCAATTCAATTCAATTCAATTCAATTCAATTCAATTCAATTCAATCCAAACTTATTTTCATTATAACATTTTTACAGATGTGAAGAGCTATATATTAACTAACAGGTTTTCTTAAAGATGTTGACTGCAAAGTCATCTGAAATAAATTTGTATTTATTTATTTTAATTGTGCATGGCATTTTCCCATGTCCCACAAGAACAGTATCATGTGGACAAGATGTGATCATTTTGATGTGCTGAGGGTCGCTTTTTTTCCATTTTGGGACTGAATATCCAACCTCTTGGAGCTAAACAGTATGGCCCTATATGGAAACAGCCGAACATGAGGAGCTTGAACTAATTAGCCTAACTATGGAACTGCGTCACATTGAGATGGCAATGCACAGAAAACATCGTGACTCTGCATCAATCTCGGAGAGTTTTGAGTCACAGGTATGTCATTTATGGTTGACATTTGCAAATAGATCCATGAAACAAAAAACAAATATATTTTTTTTCTCTGTTATTGCTTTTGTGTTCTCATTTCTTTCTATGTAAGATCAAAATATTAGGTGTGTAACTCCATACTCGGTACTGTGGAGTCGAGCCCATGCATTCTAAGGCTAAGATAGCTAAGCGCTAGCTAGAATGATTTAGTTATCTGTCCAGAAAAATGATGTCATCTAACCTTGTTCTATCTTGCAGTTGCACTCACTAGGCAGGCTTTCCTTTTCTTTTCTGCTGGCTTTTAGCTGGCGGGAGAGCCGAGTCCGCCATGTTTCCCCACGCAAACTTGTTTTGGTTAAAAGTAGGTCAAACACGCCCCACGGTGGTCATGTGATATTGTTGCTCACTTGCTTCGGCAATCTCCCGAATCATAAAATGCGGGACACATTTTATCTCGACAAAACATTTACACATAGGATACACAGTGTGTGTAGCAGCGAAACATCTCAAAACTCCAGCAGCAATAGAAAGACAACATTTTAGCCTAGAATTCAACTTTGCAGTCAGAACCTTTAATCTGATTTACCCATGAAAGCACCTGAGAAAGATTTCTTGAACATTACTACCTCATTGATATCATCCTCACAGAAGCTATAAACATGTGACCAGTGAGGAAGCACATGTCAGATTGCAAATACATGCTTGGCTGTTGATAATCCTAAATATTTTCTTAAAATTTTAATTAAAGAAAATAGTGTTATTTTGTACATTAGGAAAATTTTCGGGGTGAAAAACTGTGGTCTTTTATTATTATTATTATTATTATTATTATTATTATTATTTAATTTTTTTTTACAGCAAATTGAATAGTGGGTTACTGTATGATTTAATATCATTGTTAAAACAAAATAGTTCTAATTAATCAACTGAAAAAAATATTTAACAGCTTTTGGCTCAGTGGTTTCTCACAGGCCACTCAAAGAAACCTAACACCTTTCTGAAACAAATGTTGAAAAAACATGCTGCTTTTCCCACAGGATTGTCAGATAGTCCTCACATAGCTGGGATTAAATGGGAATCTATTGATACGTGATTAATTCCAGGAAAAAGGACAATAAATAAATAAAACACACTGTATAATGTTGCATATTGTTTAAGCAACACCATATTGTAAGGGTCGAGCTGGTGGACAGGATTTGGCCAAAAAAAAACCAGGATATACAGGTTGATAAATAAACAAGATTTCTTTTCATAAAAACAATGGCAGCAGCACGAGAGACTAACCCTGTGTCCGAAATCACTCACTACTCATTATATAGTGGACTATATAGTGAGTTTGCCATTTTGTAGTGCTGTCCGAATGTATAGTGAGAATTACTACACCCTACATAGTGGAGTCATAGTATCCCACAATGCACCGTGAAAAGTAGTGCACAACCGATGGTCACTAACCAAGCAATATATACCATCATGCATTGCGGTCACGCTGAAAGAAAAATGACAGACGACAGAATAAAAGTTATAGTGCAGAGTGAGGAATGAATCAAAAGCCTCAAATTTCACTGAATAAAAACAAAGAAGAAAGTATTCAGCCCTGATTTAAAAGAACTGAAAGATGCAGCAGACACGAAGTACTTTGTATTTATTAACGTGGGAAATATACTCAGGTGGCACGGTGGTGTAGTGGTTCGCACTGCCACCTCACAGCAAGAAGGTCCTGGGTTTGAGCCCAGTGGCCGATGGGGGTCTTTCTGTGTGGAGTTTGCATGTTCTCCTTGTATCTGTCCGGGTTTCCTCCAGGTGCTCCGGTTTCCCCCACAGTCCAAAGACATGCAGGTTAGGCTAATTGGTGACTCTAAATTGACCGTAGGTGTGACTGTGAGTGTGAATGGTTGTTTGTCTCTATGTGTCAGCCCTGTGATGACCTGGCGACTTGTCCAGGGTGTACCCCGCCTCTCACCCATAGTCAGCTGGGATAGGCTCCAGCTTGCCTGCGACCTTGTAGAACAGGATAAAGCGGCTAGAGATAATGAGATGAGATATTATGTATTTATCACAAAAATGCATGCATGTATTTATTATTTTGAAAACCCACCAGCTGACTGATCTGGCATGTTTTAATTGTGCGACAGTAATGACATAAATAATGGCGTGGCGGAGTAGTGTCCGAAAGTGTTTTTTCATTTTACCAATGAGCTCACTATATAGTCCTCTATATAGAATTCCCTAGATAGTGAGTAGGGAGTAGTGAATGAGTGAGTGATTTTGGACACAGCTTAAATGTAATAGCTAAATCACTTAAATCCCAAGTCTATAATGCTTTCAGCTGATAAAATTTCAGTATAAACTGGTATTATTGATATCAAGGGCTCTTCAATTTCCGTCTCTTTCTCTCTCTGTCCTCATCTTTCCCTAGCACACCAGGCCATTATCCCAACAGACACTTCTTTTTCTGATCAAGAGTCATACGACTTCCTGCCTCCAAAGCCTCCTGCAATTATTCTGTCTTTCTTCTGAGGGTCTCCCTCCTTCTCACCCTGTCACTCTTCTATAAGGGGTAGAGCTCATCCCTGCCCGTCTCATGTTTAAGTAGCTTACTCTCTCCTCTGTGTCGCTGATTTCCTTGTAGGCCTGAACGTCCTTTAGATGTGATCACCTTCCTCCGACGCCCCCGGGATTAACCGGGCCAGGCCGCCGATCTCACCAAGTCTCGCCTCTACCTTTGTAGTCAATAAAAGACTAACTAGAAAAGAATGAGAGGATGGGGGAATCAATCTAGTGGAAGCCACCCCACTGTTTTCTCATCATTTCTAGTGTCGTGTGTCATCTCTGACTGTAACTTAGAAAAAAGCACAAGCTCAGTATGGGGGACAGTGTTCTTTTCTCCCTCCTGTCTGTGTGTTATTCAGGGTGAAGGAAAGATAGGATATAGAGGGGATATAGAAGATTTTGATTCAGGGATCGTGAGGATAAGTAGTGTTTTATGCTGTGTACATTCGCACAGGCAGGGTGACTATTATGTGCTTTTGAGTACTCATAACACTTAAGAGCCAGAGATATGGAGAGATGTGCTCTGTTGAGATCTGCTGTCACATGAATGTGTGTAGAGCTGTTTAGTAACACAGCCAGCTGGATTAGATGAGGGTGTATATTTGATTTGCTTTGTCAGAGGCTGGAAGTTGTGCTGATTGGCAGTATGCAGACCAGACACACTCAGCAGTATTGTATTGTGATCAATAATTACGTGTAGTGCTGACACTCTAAAGACTTCTGTAGTGAACCAGTCACAGTCCATACCATCAGCTATCTAGTTTAATATGAGGGCACTCAATATGTTCTCTGAGGACAAACTCATGCCAATTTATTGGCAAAATCATGAAGGTTTTAAGATATTTAATATTGACCAAAGCTCTGTAAATCTTTATATTTGCAATTAAATATAACAACTTTAATTACTTTGCTAAAAAGTTGGCAGGGTGGCGCAGTGGGCAGCATTGCCACAGCTCCAGGTTCCCTGGTTCAAACCTGAGCTTGGGTTACTGTCTGTGTGAGTTTCTTCTGGTTTCTTTCCAAAAATATGCTGATAGATGGAAGGGTGTGTGTGTGTGTGTGTGTGTGTGTGTGTGTGTGTGTGTGTGGGCATGGTGGCCTGAAATGGATTGGCATCCCATATAGGATGTCTTCCCAACTCACTCCCATTTTCCCCAGACAGGCTCTGGACCCACCATGATCCTGACCAGAATAAAGCAGCTCCTGAAGATGAATGAATGATTGAACTTTGCTAATCATGCACCAGTGTGGGTGAGTGAATTAGAAAGGCTCTCTTTTGATCCAAGAAGACAACCTTGATTTTCTTAGAGCAAATCTTCTCAGATGTACAGTACTGTGCAAAAGTCTTAGGCACCCCATTTTTTTTCATACAAACTTTGTTCTAGATATCTATTTTATGACGTCTACATGATCAAGTCAGTACAAAAACATGTTAGAGTTCTAAGCGTTTGTTTTCCAGCACAAAATTAAATCTCATCTCATCTCATTATCTCTAGCCGCTTTATCCTGTTCTACAGGGTCGCAGGCAAGCTGGAGCCTATCCCAGCTGACTACGGGCGAAAGGCGGGGTACACCCTGGACAAGTCGCCAGGTCATCACAGGGCTGACACATAGACACAAACAACCATTCACACTCACATTCACACCTACGGTCAATTTAGAGTCACCAGTTAACCTAACCTGCATGTCTTTGGACTGTGGGGGAAACCGGAGCACCCGGAGGAAACCCACGCGGACATGGGGAGAACATGCAAACTCCACACAGAAAGGCCCTCGCCGGCCACGGGGCTCGAACCCGGACCTTCTTGCTGTGAGGCGACAGCGCTAACCACTACACCACCGTGCCGCCCACAAAATTAAATGTTACAGGAAAAAAAAAATGTTTGTATCTGAGCAGCATATTATATAAGAGACCACTTTTCAGATTTAAGTTTATATTTCTTCCAACTCCATTTGGAATATGTAAAGTAAATCATTATGTGTCTTGCTGTCCTTTTTTATGTGCTTTTTATGCCTGTCTGTGGTTGAATATCCATTTGCTTTGTTTTCTTTTTACATGTTTGAAATAAACATCCATCCATCCATTATCTGTAACCACTTATCCTGTGCAGGGTCGCAGGCAAGCCGGAGCCTATCCCAGCTGACTATGGGCGAGAGGCGGGGTACACCCTGGACAAGTCGCCAGGTCATCACAGGGTTGGCACATAGAGACAAACAACCATTCACACTCACAGTCACACCTACGGTCAATTTAGAGTCACCAGTTAACCTAACCTGCATGTCTTTGGACTGTGGGGGAAACCGGAGCACTCAGAGGAAACCCACGCAGACACGGGGAGAACATGCAAACTCCGCACAGAAAGGCCCCCATCGGCCACGGGGCTTGAACCCGGACCTTCTTGCTGTGAGACGATAGTGCTAACCACTACACCACCATGCCACCGCTTGAAATAAACACATCAAATCAAAATTAAAAAGAAAACATCGTGAAGTTGGGCGGCACGGTGGTGTAGTGGTTAGCGCTGTCGCCTCACAGCAAGAAGGTCCGGGTTCGAGCCCAGTGGCCGGTGAGGGCCTTTCTGTGCGGAGTTTGCATGTTCTCCCCGTGTCCGCGTGGGTTTCCTCCAGGTGCTCCGGTTTCCCCCACAGTCCAAAGACATGCAGGTTAGGTTAACTGGTGACTCTAAATTGACCGTAGGTGTGAATGTGAGTGTGAATGGTTGTCTGTGTCTGTGTGTCAGCCCTGTGATGACCTGGTGACTTGTCAAGGGTGTACCCCGCCTTTCGCCCATAGTCAGCTGGGATAGGCTCCAGCTTGCCTGCGACCCTGTAGAACAGGATAAAGCGGCTAGAGATAATGAGATGAGAGACATCGTGAAGGCTGCTGGGTTTTGGTGCAAAATTAAGAAGCAAGTGTGACAGTCAAAGCATCCAGAAGAACTGTGGTTGGTTCTGTAAGATGCTCAAGAAAACCTACAGTGTTTATATTTCCTTATAAAACTGCACTCACTGTACCTGAGACTACTATTTTTTTTTAAAGCAAAGGGCCGTCTCACACCAAATATTAATTTTGTTTCATTTATTGTTTATAGTATATATTTTTTTTATGTTGAAACATCCATCCATCCATTATCCGTAGCTGCTTATCCTGTGCAGGGTCATGGGCAAGCTGGATCCTATCCCAGTGGACTATGGATAAGGTGGAGTACACACTGGACAAGTTGCCAGGTCATTACAGATGTTGAAAAATTTCATTTCATTTTTTTTAAATTCATTTTTGGTCTACAGCATTTCTTTCCATGTGCGTAAGACTTTTGCACAGTACTGTAATATTGAGTAAAAGTTGTACATGAGACCTGACTACACTGATCACCATAAATGTTGAATTGATATTGACTTGCAATTTAATTAAATCCTCCATGTTTACAAAATGTGGCTCAGAAGGACAATCAGTTGTATCACATACAGTATGTAGGCTCAAAACAAGAGCATGTGTAAGCAAGCATGAAGATTTGTATATACTATGTGGCTCTTTATGACAGATCTGTAAAGAAAATGCATAAACAGATGTAAGATTTATTAATTCAGAGGCCAACTAGATTGATCTGGGCATTTATTTAAAAAATCCCCACTTACAAATGTGTGTGTGTGTGTGTGTGTGTGTGTGTGTGTGTGTGTGTGTGTGTGTGTGTGTGTGTGTGTCTGCCACTTTTCTGTCCGTCTGTATGTTTTTGTACACTTGCATGCTGATGAGATGAGCCCCGTCATAGCTGGCTGCCTCTCTTTGGGTTTGTTTCCCAGATCCAAGCTCTCACATGACACAACCATAAACAGTTTTGACGGGTTTGAGAGACTTGATCACAGCAGAGGGGGGAAAAGAGAGATGTCCGAAACAAAGACAGAAATTTGGTTGACAGTTACAGTTCAGCTGAATATGTATTGTTCTCAAACATGGCAAGAGGGGGAGTGCATATTTGTTTCATGAGTCTCTCTCTCTCTCTCTCTCTCTCTCTCTCTCTCTGTTGAAATATTTTTCTTTGTTTTCATCTTCTCCCAGATCTCTTAAATGATCCAGACAGAACATCAGGCACAAATAACATCAGACACTACTCTAGTTTTAATATCTCAGGCAAATGACTCTCTTTTAAAATCAGCCCTTGAAACTATAAAGCTATGCAATAAATATTGTTCCTTTTAAACATGCTTTTTGAATGGGAGATTTTCTTCCTCTTGGTTGCTCCTCAGACCCTGATGCTTTGAAAGAGGGACAGGAGATAAAGTCTGTAGTGAAATGACTACAACAGACAGCTCTTTCAGGGCCCAATGGGTTCCCATTGTATTATTTTCAGGCGCTTGCTTGCTTTTATTTCTGTTTTCCTTTTTTCTTTCTTTTTTAAGCTTGATTCAGAGTGCCATTGCCATAAGATGAAGACATAACGTACTGTAAATGTCCAGTATGAAAAGATGAAAGTTTACAGACTGGTCATTCATCCGAAAGAGAGAGAGGGCAAAAAAAAAAAAAGAAGATGGGGTGGGTGGTTCCTTGGTCATTCCAAGAAATTCTCACTCTGAGTACGATGTGAAGATGTTCTTCATGTTTCGTCCAAGAGCAAATCTTAAAAGCCTGCTTTATTGCTGGTCTTTCTTCGGTATGACTCTTGCACACATTTTGATAGCACCCCTTGTCATCACAATGTGACTGTGTGCATAAAAACATGAATGAGGCATTATTTCAGACTCAATAGGCATTAAAGTATGCTTTTATTCTTCCCTTTTTTTCCCTCTGTATGAGTGACTGATCCCCATTGTGTGGGCACTGGTGTGCATAACTCTAATGTAAGACTATTCTATATCAGGGGATGAAGCTGTCTATTTGGGTGATTGACACAAACCCACATTAAGAGGTGGCTTTGAAAATTAGTCCATGGAGACCTGGTGAAGGTGTGCGGGAAAAGGAGAGTCGTCTCCAAGAGGAGCCGTGCCTTTTTAACCCCACTCATTGGTATTCTGCGGTGCAAGTGGAGAGCTGCTCTCTAAATGGCTGAGGCATGCGGCTCGCCGAGCCCCTAGACACACACACACGTAGCTGGAGCCCATGGAGAGCTGCCAACAATATGCAGCCCGGAATACAGAAATCAAAATGGGTCCAATTAATAATCACATAGTTAGTTCATATTTTATACACCACACAGAGCCTCTGCTGAAACAAGTTCATCTGAGCGCATGGACCTCTCTCTCTCTCTCTCTCTCTCTCTCTCTCTCTCTCTCTCTCCTTTTCTCTCTTCTCATTCTCACATGCTTGGTTCTCACTCACCTTAACATTTTGAACTAGTGTTTTTCTGCGCTCTCCTCACAGGCAAGATGCAGCAGCCGTAATGATGTGCTTGGACATTAGCTCTCTGCCTCTGCTTTTGGAAATGGCCAGCCAATTGTATGGAAATACAGAAAAAAAGAAAACCCACCAAGGAATGGGCATGAAATTTCGATGATTTTCCTTAATTAGAATACAATGCACACATTATTAAGTTTGAAAAATGCATATATGTTTCACCTATAGAACAGGCATTTGCTCAGCTCTCCATTAAAATAAGAATGAAATATTAAGTGCTTCTCTATGCAGCATTATTTCAGACACACACGTGCACACACACACACACACACACACACACACACACACACACACACACACACACACACACACACACCATTCTGCCCACGTTTTAGCTGGCCTTGACCTCGTTACCTCAGCCTCGTCTAAGCGTAAAGCTATTCAAAATGCAGCAGCAAGCATTTTGACATATTCATTTAATTACTCTGAATAGCACAAAGTAAATGCTTATATTATTATGAATCTAGTTAAATTCACTCATCGTGTCACATAAAGCAGATGCTTTATCAAGTCAGCTTTGAAATTAAGCGATAATTTATGTATTTCCTTAAAATTAGGGTTCTTTTAAAATATGAAAACTTGGATGTATATGCATATGCATATTATTTATATTTTATATATAAATAATACAATATGCATATTATTTATATTTTCTTTATTGTATGATCAAACAAAAGTTTTCTGTAATGTGTGTGCATGTGCAACACATCTGCGTTTAAGCGTGTGTGTGTGTATGTGTGGTCTTTTGTCTCCTCAAAGTCAGTGATGAACACTTTACTGATTTTGACATATTCATTTAAAGTTGCTAATCAGATGTAAATATGCAGCGCAGGTTCCCCTAGGCTCTCTTTGAAATGCAAATACCATGTGCAAACAAAGGTGCTGCTGGACGGAGTGCTTGTTCCAGAAGAATCAGAGGTGCTCACAGTGCTTAAATCTTATTAGGAGATGGGGGAAATAATGAAACTGTTTATTACACTTTGTTTCTAATTTCGATGAAAAGTATCTTGTTCGTTGTAAATATGTAGTGAGGAGTTCAGTATATACGATCATCACGTGTGAGAGGAAGCAGCAATCTTTGCCTGTAAGATTTAGAAAAGGCAATGTATAGTGTATGAGATGATTAGTAGATCATTCCAGTGACACTTTCCTGGTTCTGTATTTCAAAGGTAGAATAGCTTTTAGGAGTTTGGATGACTTTCAAAAACTTTGAAACTTTTAGACAAAATAATTCACAATTATTCGCTGACTGAGATCAGTGGAGACCAGATCACACCCACAGATCCTGTAAAGAAAGACTCTGTGAAGAAGATTATCGAGCTGCATTGCTTTGCTCACATTTTACTTGCTCTAAAGCACTAAACATCAAACACTTCTTATGTTTTCGGTTTATTAGGACAGGGGTTCTCAAACATTTTGAAACCAGGAACCCCTGACACTTCCTGAACTTTCAACCTACAGAATGCATTGGCTCCAAAATGATTTTGAAGAAGAAGCCTTTATTTGTCACGTGTACACTCAAGCACAGAGAAATTCGTCCTCTGCATTTAACCCATCTGAAGCAGTGAACACACGCATGCACACACACAAGTGAGCAATGAGCACACACACATACCCAGAGCAGTGGGCAGCTATGCTACAGTGCCCGGGGAGCAGTTAGGGGTTAGGTGCCTTGCTCAAGGGCACTTCAGCCCAATCTCAGGCCATGGCTGCCCCATGTAAACCTAACTGCATGCCTTTGGACTGTGGGGGGAAACCGGGGCACCCAGAGGAAACCCACGCAGATACGGGGAGAACGTGCAAACTCCACACAGAAAGACCCCTGTCGGCCACTGGGCTCAAACCCAGAACCTTCCT